>NC_066579.1:21919000-22219000 GCF_024323335.1 Lathyrus oleraceus
AGGGAAAATCAATATGAATAATGAGCAAGAAATAAATGACATTAAAAGTAAATGACAAGAAATTAAATGCTCAAATTAAAGTCAGTAGTTAGTAAAGGTTATGTTAGCTTGTCATAAGACAATGTAGCGATATGTTAAGCAATCGTAAGTGGACTAATGTAGTACACCTATCTGAGGTCGGTCAATAAAAATATAGGCAAAGAACACAAGTTAGAGATCATGACTAGTAAGCCAAGCTCTATAAACTTTCCATGTCAAAACAAAAGGGGAAGAGTCTTGTATTGTCTTTAGGTTATTTGCTTGACCAAGAAGCAACCTATCTTGGACACAAAACAACTCACTTGATCATGGATCAAGTTGAGTTTGGTTTGGATCAAAGAAGGTTAAACCTCTCACTTGTCAAGACCAACCATAAGAACTTAACTCATTGGCCATTAATGGAAAGAATGGGATGAAGATGAAAGGGATGGAAAAAAGAAGACAAGTATCAAATCCAATTGATCAAATATGGATCAAACCAACATCAATCAACACTAAACAGAAAAGTAATGAAGATTACAAGTCAACAAGTCAACAATAATTTTTTGGTATTTTTTGAATTAAAATAAAATGCAAATATAAAATAAACAAATAAGGCCAAACCTCAAATTCAATTCAAATCAACTTCAACAAGTCCAATTAAATTCTCATAGGTTCAACCTAGTCAAACAAGCTTTGACTAATTTTCTCACCTGTTTTTGAAATCAGAAAGTATTTAAAAACAATTAAAAACACTAAAAAATAACATAATATGAACTAAAATCTCAAATAAATCTCAAATCAAATTAGAAATTGATGAGACTATTTTTCATTGACTTATCATGATCCATAGGTGCTAGGAAAATATTTTTGGATTTTTCAAAAGTCAGAAAGTATTTTAAAATGAATTAAAAATATTAAAAAATCAAATAATTCACAAAAAATATTAAATGAAGTCACAAAAATAATTAAAAATCAAAATATGAATCTAGATTTTTCAAGAAAATTTTTGGAATTGGTCTCATATTTTTATGACTTCAAATAAATTTTTTATAAATTTTTGAAAATCAAATCAATTAACTGAAAATAAAATAAAATGAATTAAATGGAAAAAACCACAGTCGCGTGATGCACCTCTTTAATTGACGTGGCAAGGTTGAATGGCTCAGATGTGAAGGCGCAGCGTGCAACAAAGTCAAACGCGTGGCATAATGAATTAAATGAAGTACACATAATGGATGCACACGATTAAAACGTGAGAACTAAATCCAAAGGCTGGGAATGTGTACACATGGTGATGATGGTGGAAACCACCATCTTCTCCGGTGGAACAACAACCTCCGGCCACCAGTTGGAGATAAAATTTTTTAACAAAAATGGAAAATGAGGATATGAAATTGAAGCTTGTGTGATGGAGATCACCATTGTATCCATGGATCTTCCTCACTCTTCCTATATTGAGAGAAATGTGAAGTGGAAGATCATGGTGTACCAACTAAAAGTGCACGAAATGAAAAATTGAAACCACCATTGGCTTGCCTCAAGTGTGAGGACTTCAGAAAACCACACAAACAAGAGAAAGCTACATTGAATTGCAAGTTCTAGATCCAAAAAGTTTGAAGGTATACCTCTGAATTGGAGCACTTCAGGCCATGATTTCTGAAGGATCTTGACTCCTCTTTGCTCTAGGGATGCAATGGAGATGAAAGGTTGAGGAATTAAGCTTTGAAGATCAACTAATGATGTTGAATTTCAAGCTCGAAAGTGAGAAAAAATTCTGAAAAATTCCTTTGGTATGGCATTTGAAATTGGATATGCATGGGCCTGTACAGGCGTATAGAAGGCCCAATGATGGGTGCAAAACCATGTTGAGTTCATTTGGAATGGATTTGGACGTGTACATGAAGTGGAATTAGCTTGCATACCAAGTTATAACATGAAATTCCAAAATGCACATAAATGAAGAGTTCTTCGAAACTCCCAAATGGTAAGTCAAAAAAAGTAATGTGAGTAATGGTTAGAAAGCCCTTGAAATAAGGAACAAAAGTCATTATGGGAAAAAATTCATTTGGCATTTGGAAATTAATGAAAACTGGCCTGGAAAATCCAAGTACAAAACATGTTTAAGTCACCTTTAAAAAATTTCACCAAAAGCAAGCCTATTCAAACCCCTATGTTCTTATGATCAAAGCTTCAAATGGATGAACCTCCAACATAAACGTTGTATAGAATTTCAAGATAATCAATTTAGACTCAAAATTCGCATCATTTGGATTTTCTATGACAAAGTTATGTGTATTTGAAGTTGGGTACTTTTTCAAAATCAATGAATTAGGTCAAATGTGACCTATAATGTTTTGTATTATTACATGTATTTATTTTAGGATTATGATTTTTTGTTCAACATAACATTTTCAGAAGACATCTCAAGCTTTCCAATGCATTTTGTCTCACCTCAAAATCATGAAAATTAAGGAAGTTATGCCCTTGGTAAGTTGACCCAAAATTAGGGTTTCAGTCAAAATGACCTATAATTTTTTGAACTAAATGGTGACCTTCCAAGTTTCAAATGGATTTTTTATGAACATGAAAGTTGTTCACATGGTTCTTAGGAACATATTTTCTCTTGGGGTCATCTTCATTTGACAAACACATCAAAAGTTATATCTCAATGGTGCTCAACTTAGTCAGATGACCTAACTGGTCAACTTTTCAAGGCCAAACTTCCATTCTTGATGAATAAATGATTGAGGATCTTCAAATAGACTCATATATGCATAAAATGATGAATGAAATAAATTACCTTGATTAAATTTGATTAGAGGTTGAGATTGCTTCATGGGCAAGGCACGGTCAAAGCATAGTGGAATTAGGGTTTCCTTGGGAAACAATCCTCAAGCCCTTTGGATTATCTTGATCAAATTGGAAAATTGAGATACTTGGGAGAAATATATGATGATTAGGATCGTTTTGGACCATTTTCATGTTTTTTCTCATCTTCATCTAGCCATTTCATTGGGCTTAAGAGCTTCCTAGGAGCATTGGAGCACATGATCACTTGAGCTTCAAAACAAAAAGAGTTAGTGACATATTTTTGTGCTTTTGGTTAGTAATCAAAATAAGAAAAGCAATAACTTACAATACAAGCATGCTTGGTGGTCTCAAAACACTCACACAAGTCCCAACCCTAGGGTTAAGGAGCCAAACATGCTATGATCCTTGAGGCAATGCACTTGTGCAATAACATGATGCCATGAGGGATCTTAGGGTCAAAATTAGGGTCTTACAGTATACATGTGAAGTATTCTTGAAGTTTTCAAAGCCCGGAGGTTGTTTGACATAGACTTCTTCATTGATGTAGCCGTTTAAGAAGGCGCTTTTGACGTCCATTTGAAATAGTTGAAAATCCATTGAACATGCGTAAGCAAGTAATAAACGAATAGCTTCTAACCTTGCAACCGGAGCGAAAGTTTCTTCAAAGTCGATTTCTTCTTCTTGATTATACCCTTGAGCGACCAATCTTGCTTTGTTTCGAACAATTATTCCATTCTCATCAAGTTTGTTCTTAAACACCCATCTTGTTCCAATGATGTGCTTACCACTTGGCCTAGAAAAAAGTTCCCAAACTTGATTTCTCTCGAATTGGTTTAATTCTTCTTGCATAGCAAAAATCCATTGATCATCTTCTATAGCTTCATCAATTTTAGAGGGTTCTATTTGCGAAACGAACGCCATGTTTAAGCATGCATCCTTGAGATTCAATCTTGTAGCAACACCTTGACTAATGTCACCAATTACTTTGCCAATAGGATGATCTTTATGAGACCTTCATTCCTTAGCTAGATCATTTTCATTTGACTCTTGTTGAATCGGTTCTTCTTGATTCTTGTTTGAAGTATCTTCTTTAGGAATTTCTACAAAATCATCATCATCATCACAAACAACAATTTCCTCTTTCGAGGGGTTAGATTCGTCAAACTTAACATGCATGGATTCTTCTATATTTAAAGTTCTTTTATTATAAACTCTATATGCTTTACTTGTAAGAGAATGACCAAGAAAAATACCTTCATCCAATTTTTTGTCGAACTTACCAAGGTTGTCTTTGTCATTGTTAAGGACAAAGCACTTGCATCCAAAGATATGAAAGAAAGCAATGTTGGGTTTCCTTCCTTTGAAGAGTTCATATGGAGTCTTCTTTAGGATGGGTCTTATGTTAACTCTATTACTTACAAAACATGTCGTGCTAACCGCATCCGCCCAAAAACACTTAGGAAGATTTGAGTCGCTAAGCATTGTTCTTGCAAGTTCCACCAATGACCTATTCTTTCTTTCAACTACTCAATTTTGTTGAGGAGTCCTTGGAGCCGAGAAGTTGTGAAATATTCCTTGATCTTCACAAAATTCTTCAAAAGAGGTATTCTAGAATTCTCCACCATGATCGCTTCTTATGGAGGCAATTCTTAATGATTTCTCATTTTGAATTTGCTTTGCATACTTCTTGAACGCTTTGAATGCATCACTTTTATGCACTAAAAAGAATGTCCAAGTATATCTAGAATAATCATCAACAATAACCAAAGCATATAAGTTGCCTCTGAAGCTTCTTGTTCTTGATGGACCAAATAAGTCCATATGTAACAATTGTAGTGGCCTAGAAGTGGACACCACATTCTTGGATGTGAAAGATGATTTGGTTTTCTTCCCCTTTTGACAAGCATCACAAAGTCTATCTTTGATGAATTTTATCTTTGGCAATCCAATGACAAGGTCATGTTTTACTAACTTATTCAAGTCCTCCATGTGAATGTGAGCAAATCTCTTATGCCATAACCATGAGTCGTTGTTATTTTCCACAAGACACTTAACCTTCAAAGAAACTTCATCAAGGGAAATCATGAAAGTATTATTAATTCGCTTACCTATAAGCATTACCTCTTGTGTGACTTTGTCTTCAATTAAACATTCATCTTTTGTGAACCTTAGTTTGAATCCTTTGTCACAAAGTTGGCTTATTATTAAGAGGTTATGCTTTAGTCCTTCGACATATAGCACATCTTCGATAGATATGAAATTTGGTGCACCTACTTTGCCTATGCCAAGAATTCTTCCTTTGTTGTTATCTCCATAAGTAACATAACCCTTGGCCTTAAGCTTTAGATCTGAAAATTTGTGCACATCATCGGTCATATGCTTGGAGCACCCACTATCCAAATACCAAATATTTGTTGTGGCCTTCAAACATACCTACAAAACAAAGTTAAGTTTTGTTAGGTACCCAAATTGCTTTGGGTCCTTTATAATTAGTACCTTTCTCAAGCCGTACATAATGCCCCTTTGCTACACTAAAGTTTCTAATATAGCAAGCATTCGGTGTATGGCCAATAATACCACAATAAAAACAAGTTGGTTCAAAATTGTTTTTATATCTAGGAACATAGGACTTTTTCTTTGTAAACCTTTTCTTTTTAGGATGTTGCTGCACAACTTTTGGTGTGTTGACTCTTTCTTTTGGAGATTGATCCTTAGGCCTAACAAAGATAGTTTTATCTGAACTTGGTTTAGAAAATTTGGAGTAACCAAGTCCACTTTTGTCATTTGAGTACCTTTGTTGGCTAAGAACCCCTTCCAAACCAATTTGTCATTTTTCATACCTTTCAAGGACTCTTTTAAGTTGGACAATTTGGAAAGAGAGATACTCACACTCTAGACATACAAAATTCTTCTTTTTACTAATCATCTTTTGTTTTTCAATTTCAAAACTTTCAATCTTTTCTTCCAAGGAAGAAATTTGTTTCTTTTGAGATGATATAGTTTTATAAAGAATTTTGCTTTCATTTAACAATTCATTAATTGTATCTTGTGCATCATCATCGAAAAGAGAAAAATTGTTACTAACCTCTTCTTCATCATCGGAATGATGAGAAGCCATTAGCGCCAAGTTTGCACATTCCTCGCTATCTGATCCGGATGAAGAACTAATTTCATTGTCCTCCCATGCAAGATATGCCTTTTTGTTCTTGAAATCCTTCTTTCTCTTGAATCCGCCTTTCTTTGAAAGTTTAGGACATTCCGGCTTTATGTGGCCTTGTTTTCCACATTCATAGCATGTTACATCTTGCGTAGATGTGGTGGCCTCCTTTTTCCTGAAATGTCTATTCTTTTTAGCGTTAAAGGATTTATCATTTTTGTTAAAGAACTTACCAAGCCTTTTAACAAGGAGCATGCAATTCTCATCTTCCTCCAATGCGTCATCATCTTTATCTTCTTTTGAGTCTACTTTCAATGGAATCCCTTTAGATTTCTTTTCTTGACTTTCATGTTTCTCAAGCCTACCATGTTCTAACTCATGTTCTTGAAGTTTGCCAAAGACTGATGCGGATGTCATTGTTGAAAGACTTTTCTTTTCGGAGATAGCTGTTACCTTCGGTTGCCATTCTCGAGTCAATGATCTTAGTACCTTAAGATTGAGATCGTCATTTGTAAATGTTTTTCCAAGAGCAATCAAGTGGTTAGTCAAGTGAATAAATCTCTTTTGTAGCGCCACGATGGATTCTCCGGGAAGTATTCTATACATCTCATATTCTTTACTTAATGTATTCAACCTTGATCTCTTTACTTCGGCGGTGCCTTCATGTGTCTCCACTAAGGTGTCCCATATTTGTTTCGCCGACTTGCATTGAGATATGCGGAAGAACTCGTCCATGCTTAAATCACTTTGAAGAATGTTTATTGCTTTCTTTTCATTTAAGATTTTTTTCTTATCATCTTCATCATACTAAATCTTTATCTTTGGAGTACCAACGCCATTGACCACACTCATAGGATTATGCGGACCATCTTCAATGGCTTCCCAAATGCCTTCTCCTTGGGCTTCTAGATGTGCCTTCATACGGATCTTCCAAAAATCAAAATATTCTCCAGAGAACAGTGGTGGTTTGTTACTACTTCCACCGTCTTTAAAAACCGGATTCGTGCTTGCAGAAGCCATGCGGATCTTTTAGGAACAAGTTACCTATAATCTGCTTTGATGCCAATTGTAAGTTTAAGGAGTGCCTTAGAGGGGGTCAATGAGGAACTTAGACGATTTTCCGGATTTTTTACGGTTTATGACTTTTACTTTCTTGAGATGCTTATGTGATGAAAAGCGTTAAAGTGCGGAAAGTAAAGAACACCACGATGTATAGTGGTTCCCCTCACAGATCGAGAGTACTCCACTCCCCTTTCAACACGAAAGAGACTTTCACTATAATGTTAGATTCCTAGACAAGACACCTTAAGGTCTTTCTATCTAATTCTAACACACCAAGAACAATCCTCTTGGATTTACAATGTTTAAAGTCCAATCGAGACTCAATTTCTCATAAAATAACCTCTTGTATCCACACACCGGATAATAAGGATAAAACCTTACAAACTTATTCTTAACAATCCTAAAAATAAGTTGTAACCAAGAAATAAATTCTGAACTTTTGTTGAAGAAGAAATAATTGGAAGTTTGAAGTATATCAATTTATCAATTGATCTTCTCCTTTATAACACTCAATTCTCACAATAATTATACAAGTGTTCTTTGTATGGAATGAAACTATGATGCTGAAAAGGAAAGTTTATGCAAGGTTTCACTCTTAAGAAAATTTGAAAGAACACTTAAAAATGTGCGAAAGAATGTGTGTAATTGATTTGAAATTTTTGCAAGGAGGTGAGTTTGAAATCTGAAAAATGATGTATATATATTGTCTAAACACCTCCTCAAATGGATGCAAATGCCCAAAGGATGCCATGGTTCATGGTAAAGAAAATAGAAAAGATTCCCTGAAGAGATGCATTGATTTTTGCCTCTAGGTCAGTGGTAATCGATTACCTTAATATGGGTAATCGGTTACTTGCTTCCAACGTGCAAAAATATTTGAAATTTTCCCAGAGTAATCGATTACTCCAAATTGGGTAATCGGTTACTTATCTTCAACGTGCAAAAATATTTGAATTTTACACAGAGTAATCGGTTATCATAAAATGGATAATCGGTTACTTTGTCACAAATTTGAAAAAATAGTTAAAAGAATGAAGTGTTATGATTTGTTTGATGCATAAAAATACTTTCAATGATTATGGCATGAATGAGACATGTTTGAACACTTGTATCATTAGTGTTATACCTAATCCATTTGAAAGACGGTTCTTCATGAGTTTCATCGAGACTTGATCATTAGTTGAAAACTTCCTTCATGAGCTTGAATCTTGACCAATCCATTTTGTTAATCAATCTTAGACTTGTAGAAAAGTTTGTCGTCATCAAAACATTTGAGAAGTCATGTCTTCACATGTGGTATCTTGAAGTCTTTTCTGGAGTTGATCAACCCAAAATTTCTTACTGCACCAGAACCGGATATGACCATGATTGTTTCTGAAAAAGAGGTTGAGATTGAACAAGCTGATATGACCTTGGTTGCTCCCGAAGTTACTTTTGCTTCTGAAGTTACTCATCTTCTTGAACAATAATTTGTTTCTCAATCTAAGATTGGAGCTACCTCAAGAACGAAGCCTTTTGAATATGAGTCCATTCCTCTTGTGTTGAAGTCTTTGGAAGAACTTAAGAAAGAGAAGAAAGTTGTTAGGTCTTCTTTGGACAAACAAGATGACATGTTCAAGGAACAAGCTCAACCAACACCAAGATCGAAAGCCTGTTGCAAGTATTTCTTACAAGACTGCCACCCCAACCTAAAACCTAATACCTTTTTTGTTTTTTGTTTCTACTTTTTTTGTGCTTCCGTGTATCTTTATCTTTTTATATCAATATATTTCTTTTTCTCTTTTCTAATTTATTTCCTTTATATATTTGATCGATGACAAAGGTGGAGAAGAGTATATATGATTTTCATATACTTATTTTCCTTTCTAATCCCAAACATCTAACTCTGAGATTTCTTTTTGACATCTGACTTTGATAATTCTGAATGATCTGGTAACTTTGAAAGAGTTCACCAGTGTTACTAAGAATTTTTAGTTAACCGAACTATCCTGAATATAGTTTTAGAAAGAAGAAACATAGATATGGCTTTGGGCCAAGCTCTGCCACAAGCCATATTATGATAAGCAATCACGAATTTCTAACCAGACTATTATGCTTTATCATGCTCTAATTAAACCAAGCTTAAAATCTAAATTTGACTCTGATACAAGATAGATTCCTGATAACCAGGCTTTCTGATACAAAACATATTATGATGCAAGGAATCTAGAAATTTTAATCAGAAACTTGTACATGGAAGTTTTTACTTTCATGCTGATTGAAATGATTTATTTATTAAAATTATTTTGAGTATTAAACTCAGGGGGAGCTTACAAACCTCACTCTGAAGATTTAAGAAGAGAAATATTATTTATAGTATAAAACTCAGAGGAGGGGAGCTTACAAACCTCACTCTGATATGTTTTTATGTCATTAAACCAAGTAAAAATTGTTCATCAAAATAAAAAAAGGGGGAGATTGTAAGAACAAAAAATTTTGTTATGCATTTGTCCTTATGTTTTGATTACAACAATACATAAATTCATAAAGAATAATTTTGTACCCTAATGGTTTTGTTAAGTGTGTGACGCATTACGCGAAAAACCGGCGGGAAAACAGAACAACAGAGTCGCCACCGTGCGTTATTTATCCCAAAAGAGGGAAAGGAAACGCTCAGAGTAAACCTGGAAAAAGCATGGTCTCGCGACCAAAGAGAATGGGATCGGGAGTCGGTTATGCAAAGGGAAGGTATTAGCACCCCTACGCATCCGTCGTACTCGACGGGATCCACGCACAATAGGAAGGAAAATGGTTGCTAAAACACCGCTCACACACACACACACTGGCTGAAAGAGACACAAGAAAACAAACAAGACTGACTCGGCAGGATATCGCATCCTGGGCCTACTTAGTCTATCAGGCATAGACATCAGAGTCGAAGTAGTTCGGACTGGGGAAACGACACATGCTCGCTAGGATGTCGCATCCTATGCATACGTATCTTCTTGGACGAAGAAGAATCAGAGCATTCGTAGCTCGGCTAACACGCACACAAACAAACACAGGCAAAGGCAAACATGGAGCCTGAATGCCAATCACTGGACTTACATCAGCATCCGAACCAAAACACACACAAGAAGGCAAACGTGGAGCCCGAATGCCAATCACTGGACTCACATCGGCATCCGAACCAACAAACACACACGGGAAACCAACTACCAATCGCTGGACTTACGTCGGACTCCAACCAGAAAAGGAGAAACAACTCACACAAACAAAACAAAAGGGCGCCCGGAGAGATCTGCTCATCTCCTGCCTACGTACCTCATCTGGTATGAGGATCAGGGCGACGTAGTTCCCCTACGAAGGGATAAAGGACTAGCCTAACCAGATAACAGAGGGAGACACAACTAGGGAGACTACGACTCGAGCCTAGATGTTATCATGCAAAATCATCCCTAAGTTAAGGTTTCTAGCTAACTTGCACAGGAAGCAAGCCTATCCTAATCATGACTTGCACAGGAAGCAAGCCACACCTAACTTGCACAGGAAGCAAGTCAAACTAAACCTAACTTGCACAGGAAACAAGCTAAAGCAAACACACAAGCACAAGTAGCACACACTATATGCAAGCAATGGGCTCAAACAAGGTCAGGTTTTAGTCGAGGGGTCATATCAACCTCAACAAACAAACCACTGGAACTGGGTAGTGTTAGCTCTTAACCTTGCCATTGAGGGGCTAAGGTGAAGCAGATGAAAGGTGAGTGAAGATAGGACTTCACAGCTCTTATCCCTGGCCTGGGAGAGCTTAAGACAAGAATGTGTGGGTTCAGAAAGTAGGAACCCTTCTACACATTTGAAACTGACTCAACTATACAACTGTACAAGATCTTGGGTTGGTACCTGCAATGCATCAACACAGTGGTGTGAGCAAAGCAGATGACACACAGAATAGCAGGGGATGGATTGCACATCCCTTGTGTCTGCCAATGCCTCTTCACTTAGGAGGTCTTTAAATATGTACAAGGACAAATTGTAAACAATCACAAACATTGCCTCTTAAGGAGGACTTCAGACAGTTGCCTGGCCGAGTAACAGGCCAGGTCTTCCAGACTACATGAAGTAAAGAAGTTATACCTCAATGCAAATTGCTTATCAAGCAAAGCAAAGCAAAGTTCACAAGGAACTAAAAACAACTAAAGTACCTGAAATCAGTCAAGCACAGTTAGTATGCCAGACACAAAGTTAAAACAAAACAGCATAAGTCAACAGACAACATAGTCAGTTAAATGTGCAATGCACAAGGATCAAAGCATGTGAGCTAAGCAACCTACAAAACAAACAAGTTAGTCATGATAAATAAACAAGCATCAATCAATTTGTATTGATCTCCCTAAGGCAATTGCATCTTAACCTGAAAAAATGAACTCAAACGTGAGCAACAGGACCACTAGGACGAGCCTAGGGTCAAAAGGGGATGAGAAAGTCAAAACAGCAAGTGGCAAGCATCCAAAATCAATTTCAAACAATCAAGAAACAAGCTCAATTGGTTCCACAATCATATCATTCATCATCATCATTTTATAAGCAAAAGAAGTCAAAGCATGGCATATGGAAGCTCATAGAAGTCAATAGCAAGACTCAACTCAAAACCAATCATAAACAATTCCAAAAATTCTCAAATAATTCAAGATCAAACATAATCCCTAGCATGGTAAGCATGTCAAATTTCAACCAAATTGGACAAGTAGAAGGTGGTCAATGAAAATCAGAAAGGCAAAACAATTTTGAACATGCTCAAAGAAGTCAACCAAACATGTACCAACTTGAATAAATCATAAATCAGTGATAGCAAATGATAAATGAATGGGACTAACACCATGATAAACCTTAAGATGTCTACTAATCACATGTCAAATTTCATGTCCATCTAATAAAGTATGAGAATTTCACAAATGAAATGGGAACATGTATCACAAAAAGTCAACATATGACCAAACAGGGGAGAAAAATCTCAAACAATTAGGAAATGCCACAAATAATTCCAAGAAAAATCACATGTAAACTAGACATACTCAAGTACTTTCATGCAAAAATTCAATCCAATTTGAGGTCAAGAGGCATTGTATTGAAAATCATCAAGTTGCACATCATTGGTGTGACACAAATTGTCACACCCTAATTCAAAAAATCATAACTCACAAACCGGCAATGATAAATTCACAAACTCTACACCAAAATCACCATGAATGTGTCTAGTTTAAGCACACAAAAATTGGGAGCCATTGGATAAAGCATCATCATTTCACAATTGTTTTGGCAAAAGGTACAAAATATGGACACATGAACAAAACCCTAGCACCAATTAAAATCCAACCATCCAAAAATTCAGGAAAAATCATGATAAAATACTAGAGACCATGCTGAGCATTTAGCAAAAATTCCCATGAAATTTGGATCACAAATGAATGATCTATGAATCTTGCAAGTTGAGCATATCAAATGAAATAAAAATTGAGAAAATAAATGATTTAATTGAATTTAAAACCGGAAATGGCATTGTGGTAATTATTGGGGAATTTAAATGAAACGGTGTGCATTGGATAGCCTGCGTGTCACACGCTGATTGGTGACATGGCCCAGAAGTTTGGAGGAACATGCAATGTAAAGGCGAAACGTGTTTCTGGGCAGGAAACTAGGGTTTTCAGGCAACAGTAAGCTTCATCTTCATCAATCAAATTCGAAAAAATTATTTTTCCAGAAATTCGAATTGGAAGCATCATCGTGATCAGCAAACAACAAACATCAACATTCCAAAAGCCATTTTCTATAAATTAAACTATCCAATGAGAAATAAGCAAAAACAAGTTTGAATGTGAAACTTAAAACCCAGATTTCTCACACATAGCTCAACCATTTAGCACGATTCAAAGCTTAATGAAACCAGCAAACAAAGATCTATAAGAACCAAGCCATGGTTTAGCAAATAAGGAGATTCGAGTTCTTACTTAATTTTGAAGCAAATGATGAAACAGTGTTGGTTTGTTGAGGAAAGCTCGAAACAGGTACTCCAATAGCTTCCACAAGATGTATGGAGGAGGATCCTAGCTCAGCAAGGCATGAGATGATTCAAACAAAAATCTGCCATGGATGAATGCTTGAAGAAAACAGAGCTTGTAATGCGGTTACAGTTGGTTTTTTAAGCTTGAAAGGTGCTCCAAATGGTGGGTAGATGATGTAGTGAGCAAGGCAAGGTCGAGTGCTTCACAATTTTTCAAAGAAAAGTTCAAAATGCAAAATGTCCAACTTTGAGAGAATGAGATTTTTCTGTGTGTTCAGAGGCTGCTAGGGCTTCCTTCAGAAAGAAAATGATCTTATATACTGCTGTTTAGCATGCTAAGCATCATTAGTGAACTTGGTAATTGGCATTTGGTAATTTTAGTGTTTTGCTAATTTGGCCATTTTTACTTAAGTGCATGGTGCAAGATGCTGCAGCTCGAATTGGGCCTTCAAACAAGTTTCAAATACAATTTCTGAACTATTCCAAATGGCCAAAATGATTAAAAATGGTTATTTCAAAAAGTCAAATTTCAACCTCACTTGAAATTAATTCATGTAAGTTCAAAAATGCCATTTTGATCTATAATGATTTGGTGAATGATGGTTGCATATTTGGAAAGAGGGGATCAAATGTGACTTGTTGCAAAAAAACCCACCCAATTTGGCCAAATGGTTTGAGAGATATGGCCTTTCGAAGTTCAAAAATTTTGGAGAATGAATTGATCATAACTTGCCAACCATACATGGGAATTGAGTGTTCTTGGACTTTTTGGAAATGGGAGAACAAGATCTTCAACTTTCATGTTGGGCAAAAATTCATTTGAAGCTTGTATCATGATGTAAGTTTGAGGATCAAGACTTTCCATTTTTGGCAAATTCCAATTACAGGTCAACTTTCTATTTCTGGAAATTTCTTGTCTGGCTTCAAATTCTTCCATGATGATGTTTGACATGTTATATGAAGACTATATGGACATGAATGAGACCTCTCAAACCAATTTCCACCATCAAATCACTGATTAAATGCACAGTTGACCAACAGTTGACTTTTTAGGGTTTCTGGTGAACTGAGCCATGACTGATGACTTCTGAACATCCAATCCTTGACCAAAACACTCCAAAAGGACCCCTAGGTCATGTGAACATGTTGGACCAACCCTAGGGCCTTGTCTCCTTGGAAATTGTACTTGCTTGCTTGACTGACTAATCTCCTGACCAGTTTGACCTAATCTGTCTGATGATCTTGCACTTGGGCAAAAGGACAATGCAATGCTATGCAGCGGACCATGTTATGTTATGACCTAATATGAAAATGTATGTACAAAATGTAAGGTGCAAATTTGAGGTGCTACAGCTGCCCCTATTCAATCAGCTGGGAACCCGAACGGATGATAGCAACGGCTGTCAGACTTTCAGGGTAAACAGGGATTGAATACCAAGAACCGTAGAAATTTGCACTCTGCCGGATATGATACAAGAAGAACCACGTCATTTACCGATGACGCCTGCAATTGACAACTTCAGAAAGGCGAAACCATTTACCGATGGTTAGAAACTGGTAACTTGATATTTACCGATATCAATTTCAGCAAGACCATTTACCGATGGCTGCTGGGAAACAACTTCTGATGTAAAAGGAAGCAAAACCATTTACCGATGGTGGATTCAAAGAAACTTGACATTTACCGATATCAACTTCAACTCGACCATTTACCGATGGCTACTGCAACTGGGGATCCGCTATTTACCGATATCGAAGAAAACGGGGCCATTTACCGATGGCGTCTCCACTTGAGGAGGAACAAAATCTTTGTGGTGTAATCAGACAAGACGTTTACCGACGACTTCTGGGGATCTTGATTTTATCAACAAGGAAACAAAGCATGACCAGACATTTACCGATGACTGGGATGAGACTCGACGTTTACCGACATCGAAAGATGATGTTTACCGACATCAAAACAAACGACCAGACATTTACCGATGACCAGGGAACACTTCACTAAGGGAAAAAACAAATATTTGCAACTGGAAACCAGATAGAACACTTCACTAAGGTTGACCACTTGCTGGGGGTCTCACTGGGGAGAAACAAACTTTCTGTCGCCAACGGGTGAGGTAATAAACCTCTGTGGGGATATCAATCCTGAGTGCTGTCAAGAGCAACTGTAGCAGACTTGCTGTGCTGATGTTGAATGAAATGATCCGCCTCTGCCGGGGATATGGTCTGGTGAGGTTAACATATGAATGCATATGTTTGAATTTTTCTATGGCGTAATGCTCCATATTGAATGGGAATGCTACGCAGTTTGAGGATGCAATGATCACTAAAATGCAAAAATGCAAAAATGATGAAAAACTCCGGCTGGGGAGCCAAAACTGATCGGGTACTCCAACTCTGCGGGGAGACTCTGCAGGGAGAGCAACGACTTCTCACTCATGTTGAAGAATAGCACTGCTGCTGGGGAAAGGTAAACTCCGCTGGGGATATCCTTCATAGGATCCAATCCACTCGGGGACTCCGCTTGGGGGGACAACCAATATAACGCTGGGGACGAACCAAAACGACTGCGCTGAGGAGTAAACAAAACCACTCGCTGGGGAGTAATAAAACGACTTGCTAGGGACAACCTGGTGACTTCACTGGGGGAAAGCCAACCAATCCACAAATAGGAAAAAACTTTGCTTTGGGAAATAAAAACTACTCCGTTGGGGACGACCCATCCAGTCCACAGATAGGATAACTGCTGGAGATAAATTTCAATGAACCTGCCTCACTTGGGGAGGAAATCGGCAAATACAGGCCTGCTGGGGATAGGCAATCCTTAGATCTGTTGGGGAATAAGAGGCACTATCCACAGACGTCTCCGCAGGGGAACATAGCTCTGATAGCTTCCAAACTTGCTTGGGGAGAATATCTGCTGAGGAAACGTCCTCACAGATGCCAACCTGAAAAACAACACAACAAAATGCCCCCAGGGGATACATGGACAAGATACGCTCAAGTGTCCTCAATATTCAAAATGATTTTCAAATGTTTTGTCATCCTGCAAGCTATTGTTTAGACTTCATGTTTTTATATGCAATGCTTATCAAAAATTCGGACATTTTTGCAAACAAAACAGTAAAAATAAAAACAAAAGAGCCATTTATCTGAATAACGACTTTTTATTGATTGAAAATGTGCCTGAAAAGGCAAATACATTGGGAGGCAATTCCTAGAAAGAGGTAATTGCGCACAAAAGGAAAAATCTATCCTAATGGCAATGTGAACACGGCATCCACTATTTCCCAATTCTGTTATAACTCACAGATCATCAGTTTTCCTCCCAACTCCCTGCTTTCTGAGAAGAATGACTGGACGGATCACATCTTTCGAGATGGCAGACGACAAAGCTCGATGAAGTACAGACAACTCAGACTGTAGTCTTCGCTTTAATCCCTCTTTTGGCTAGATCGCCCTTTCGGGTTTTCAATCCACCGGAATACCCATTTTTGCCTAAGCCGCCCTTGCGGGTTTTCGACTTACCGGGTGTACAAATTCTTTTTCATTTTTATCCCTAATTTTTGCCCGAACCTTTTCTTTCTGTTTTTTGGTTCGCCGGGATGCCCTTTTTTTTTTTTTTTTTTTTGCCTGGACTCTTTTGTTCTTTTTTTTGTCCAGCGGGTCAATTTATGCGAAGTATTTTTTGACTACATCTGAGTTAACAGGAGACGGAAAATCTTCACCATCCATAGTTGTAAGCATCAAGGCTCCACCGGAGAATACCTTTTTCACAACATATGGACCTTCATAATTAGGAGTCCACTTGCCCCTGTTATCTGCACCGGGAGGGAGGATCCTCTTCAAAACTAGATCACCGATCTGATAGCTTCGAGGACGCACTTTCTGATCAAAGGCTCGCTTCATCCTTCGCTGATACAACTGTCCATGGCATACAGCTGCTAGCCGTCTCTCCTCGATAAGGCTCAACTCGTTAAACCTTGTTCGAATCCACTCGGCTTCGTCCAGCTTGACATCCAATAAAACTCTCAGAGAAGGAATCTCCACTTCAACAGGTAGGACAGCTTCCATACCATACACAAGGGAGTAAGGGGTTGCCCCGGTCGACGTACGTACTGAGGTACGGTACCCATGCAAAGCGAAAGGCAGCATCTCATGCCAATCCTTGTACGTAACGACCATCTTCTGCACAATCTTCTTGATATTCTTGTTCGCCGCTTCTACAGCACCATTCATCTTCGGTCTGTAAGGAGAAGAATTGTGATGTTCAATCTTGAAATCTTTACAAAGCTCTTTCATCATCTTGTTATTGAGATTCGAACCATTGTCAGTGATGATTCTCTCAGGAACTCCATAACGACATATGATTTCTTTCTTGATGAACCGGGTAACCACTTGTTTGGTAACGTTAGCATAGGAAGCTGCTTCCACCCATTTGGTGAAATAGTCAATCGCTACCAAAATGAAGCGATGTCCATTCGAAGCAGTAGGCTCAATCCTCCCAATCATATCAATGCCCCACATGGCAAACGGCCAAGGCGAATTCATGACATTCAGAGGGCTTGGTGGTACATGCACCTTATCAGCATAAATTTGACACTTATGGCACTTCCGAGCATACTTGAAACAATCGGATTCCATAGTCATCCAGTAATAACCCGCTCTCAACAATTTCTTAGCCATTGCATGTCCGCCGGCATGAGTACCGAAGGAACCTTCATGAACTTCCTGCATTAACATGTCCGCCTCGGGTCTGTCCACGCATCTGAGCAAGACCATGTCAAAGTTTCTCTTATACAACACATCATCCTGATTCAAATAGAAGCTTCCAGCTAGCCTTCTCAGGGTTTTCTTGTCATTCTTCGACGCACCTTCAGGATACTCCTGAGTCTTGAGGAAGTTCTTGATGTCATAATACCACGGCTTCTCATCAATCACAACAGACTCGGCTGCAAACACATACGCAGGCCTCTCGAGTCGATTCACCGCAACATGTGGCACATGATTCCACCAATGAACTTTGATCATAGACGACAAAGTAGCCAAGGCATCAGCCATTTGATTCTCATCCCGGGGGACATGATACAACTTCACCTTCTTGAAGAACGTCAATATTCTTCTGGTGTAATCTCTATAGGGAATCAAATGCGGCTGATTCGTATTCCAATCTCCATTGACTTGATTGACCACTAGAGCGGAATCTCCAAATATATCAAGAGTTTTGATCCTCAGATCAATGGCTTCTTCTATCCCCATGATACAAGCCTCATACTCAGCTTCGTTGTTGGTGACGTCAAAAGTCAATCTGGCAGAAAAGGGTATATGAGCACCTTTGGGATTGATCAATACTGCCCCAACACCGTTACCATTCATATTCACAGCCCCATCAAACATCAGTGTCCATTTGTCATCCGGATCCGGTCCCTCCTCGACAAGAGGCTCTTCGCAATCTTTCATCTTAAGATACATGATGTCTTCATCAGGGAATTCAAACATCATAGGCTGATAATCTTCAATCGGTTGCTCGGCGAGGTAGTCTGACAGAATACTACCTTTGATGGCCTTTTGTGACGTGTACTGAATATCATATTCTGTTAGAATCATCTGCCAACGAGCAACGCGTCCGGTGAGAGCCGGTTTCTCAAAGATGTACTTCACTGGATCCATCTTAGAAATCAATAAGGTAGTATGGTTCAACATATACTGCCTCAGTCGGCGAGCAGCCCAGGCCAAAGCACAGCAAGTTTTCTCGAGCAGTGAATATCTTGTTTCACAGTCGGTAAACTTTTTGCTAAGGTAGTATATGGCATGCTCTTTTCGACCAGACTCGTCATGCTGTCCCAATACACACCCCATCGAGTTCTCAGTCACTGACAGGTACATTATCAGAGGTCTCCCTGGAACTGGAGGTATAAGGATTGGAGGTTTCTGTAAATACTCTTTAATCTTGTCAAAAGCTTTCTGACAATCATCATTCCACTTGATCGCCTGATTCTTTCTAAGCAGTTTGAAAATTGGTTCGCACGTGGCTGTTAGATGAGATATGAACCTTGCAATGTAGTTCAATCTCCCTAAAAACCCACGGACCTGCTTTTCCGTTTTTGGTTCAGGCATCTCTTGAATAGCTTTGACTTTCGCTGGATCAACCTCAATCCCTTTCTCACTGACAATGAAGCCTAAAAGCTTCCCTGATCTCACCCCAAACGTACACTTGTTCGGATTCAACCTCAGCTTGAACTTTCTCAACCGGTCAAACAGCTTCTGCAAATTAACCAGGTGCTCCTCTTCTGTCTGCGACTTCGCAATCATATCATCTACGTACACTTCAATTTCTTTGTGCATCATGTCATGAAAAAGAGTCGTCATTGCCCTCTGATAGGTAGCACCAGCATTCTTTAGCCCAAATGGCATCACCTTATAGCAGAACGTGCCCCAAGGTGTAATGAATGTCGTCTTTTCCATGTCCTCTGGCGCCATCTTGATCTGATTATATCCAGAGAAACCATCCATGAAAGAGAATACCGAGGATTGAGCCGTATTATCAACCAATACATCAATGTGAGGTAATGGGAAATCATCTTTCGGACTCGCTCTATTCAAATCCCGGTAATCGACACACATTCTGACTTTGCCATCCTTCTTCGGCACAGGAACGATGTTGGCCACCCATGGGGGATAACTTGTAACAGCCAAAAAACCCGCATCCCACTGCTTCTGAACCTCTTCCTTGATCTTAGTTGCCATATCAGGACTCGTTCTACGAAGCTTCTGCTTGACCGAAGGACATCCTTCTCTAAGAGGTAATCGATGCACCACAATGTCTGTATCCAACCCAGGCATATCTTGATATGACCAGGCGAATATCTCCACATATGCTCTCAGCATCTCAATCAGCCTCCTCTTGACAGAGTCCTCTAAAGCAGCCCCAATCTTGATTTCTCTTTTGGCGTCCTCAGTACCCAAATTAACAACCTCCAACTCCTCCTGATGAGGTTGGATGACCCTTTCCTCCTGCTTCAGCAATCTGACCAATTCTGCAGGAAGTTCACAGTCTTCCTCACTCTCCTCTTCAGCTTGGTAGATGGGATTGTCGAAATCATACTGAGCCATAACAGAACTGTTCATAGTGAATGCCATAAGATCGCTTCTGCATGTTTAATGCTTTGTTTTAGAAAAAGAGTTCAATAAAGTCACAAAAAACAAAAACATTGCCATTTTTATTGTTTTTGAAAAAAGATGAAAACAAAAAATAGAAAGACAGGGATCACAAAGTTTGATTGCAAAAATGTCCTTCATTAATGATAATCATTAAAACATGATGAGGCCCTACAATGAATCACTACGCCTTGGGCAGATCGTAGGATTTTCATGCAAAATGAAAAAACAACAGAAAATTACTCTGTCAGAAGAGTAACTTGAACCACTTCTTCAGCCGTCCAGTTGTTGATAGACTCCCCTGGTGCACACGGGCGAACCCAGTTGTCCAAATCACAATCACTGTCACAGTCTTCACTACCGGTTGCAGAGACGTCGCCATGATTCATCAGCCCAGCGCTGGTAAAGGTACTCGGACCCGCTTGACCATTCTGCTCTGCTTGGAGAGGCTCATAACCAACGCCAAATTTGTCTTCTTTGACAGGCAAGTCCACCATCTTGCCCCAGCCTTCAGCTTTGCCGGATTCAACAACCTCCTTAGCCTGCTTGTAAGAAGTAATCGAAGCACCCGGCTTCCTCTGATCAGCGTACGCCACTTTCTCAAGAGCCACAGTCTCAAACGCCTGGCATAAGGTTTCGTGGATCTCGCCATCCACCTCAACATATTTGAACGAGGATAGATGACTCACCAGAATCTCTTCTTCACCGCACACGGTCACAATCTGACCGTTCCAGACATACTTGAGCTTTTGATGGAGAGTCGACGAGACTGCCCCTGCTGCATGAATCCATGGACGCCCCAATAAACAACTATAGGCGGGCTGGATGTCCATAACATAGAAGATGATATCGAATACCTCAGGACCTATCTTCACAGGCAAGGTAACTTCCCCACACACAGAACGTTTGGATCCGTCGAAAGCACGAACGATCAGGTCACTGGGAGTAAGCACAAACCCTTCCACATCAATCTTCTTCAGAATCTGCTTAGGCAGCACATTCAGCGACGACCCGGTGTCTACCAATACGTGAGACAACACTGCCCCCTTGCACTCCATGGTGATGTGCAAGGCTTTGTTATGGTTTCGCCCTTCAGGCGTTAAGTCCAGGTTGGTGAATCCTACACCATGCCTGGTGCTCACATTGGCCATCACACCCTCCAGTTGATTGACAGAAATCTCCTGAGGCACGTAAGCCAGATTCAACATCTTCAGCAAGGCATTACGGTGTGCCTCAGAGCACAACAACAGTGAAAGTATAGAAATCTTGGACGGAGTTTGGTTCAACTGATCTACAATCTTGTAGTCACTCTTCTTGATTATTTCATAAACTCCTCCACGTCTTTCTCAAATGAGCCCTCGGGCGCTTCCTTCTGGACAGGCTCTTCCTCAACCACAGCTTGCTTACCCTTTGCTTTGGCGAGAGCCTCAGCATTATTGTCCCTCAAAGGCTGCGGTGCGAACAGACGACCGCTTCTGGTAAAACCTCCTGGACCCCCTACATTATCCACAGCCGGACCAACAGTTGCAGGAACTCTATTCGGTAAACCAATGGTCACTGGAGTTTGATTCACTGGTCTCGTCTGACTTTCAGCCCTTCTGTTACTGCGATAAGCATTATCATACTTCCACGGCACGGCTCTACTATTCTCAACAGCCCTTCTTCCAGACGCAACGATAGTAGTCGGAGCACTGATGGTTACAGGCACGGAAATGGTAACTGGGGTACCATTTGTTGCAGGTGCACTAACGACCCTTTGTCCACGTCCTTCAGACGGTTTAAAGTAAATGGTGATAGTTGACACTGTCCCACGATCTTTTACAGCCCTACTGAATTGCAAACAACCCTCATCCATCATACCCTGGATACCGGCCCTTAACTGGTCGCAACCATTCTCAGATTCTGCACAGCCCAAACAATCCTCATCACAGCCCGAGTAGACACCCCCATTCAGCAGACGGCCCTTCACAACTAACAGAGAAGTCTGAACATCATCAACATTAACAACCAGATCTTCAGCTTCTTTCCCCTCAATATTGTTCACTCTATGCCCACCATGCTGAGGCATAGGGTTGTTTACGACGTTAGGCACTGGAGCGAAGTTGATCGCCTTGGCATCGATCAAATCTTGGACCTTGTGCTGGAAAGCCCGACACTTCTCAGTATGATGCCCTGGTGCCCCAGAGTGAAAGTCACAACGGACGTTGGCGTCGTACCCAGGAGGCAATACTGTAGGCGGAGCCATTGTACGCAACTCAACCAACCCCAACCTGAGTAGTTCGGGCAGCAGTTCGGCGTACGACATGGGTAGCGAATCAAAACGTCGATCAGGCATCCTTTGTCTGGGCTGATACGGACGTTGCTGTTGTTGTTGTTGCGGTTGTTGAACTCTTTGTTGTTGTTGTTGACGAGGTTGAGGTGCCGGAATGGTCACTGCAGCAACCTGACAGTGTTGACTTCTGTTCTGATCTCTGCGGTATTGAACAGCATTAGTTTCACCCTCTCTTCGACGAGGTGCCCCAGCAAACGGCTTCTTAGAAGAAGAGGAACCAGCATCTTGGATCTTCCCAGTTTTAATCAAGCTCTCAGTCCTCTCTCCACAAATGACAACATCAGAAAAACTACCGAATGGGCAGCTCCCCATCCGGTCCATAAACACACCCTGAAGAGTACCGATAAACATATCTGTCAACTCCCTCTCCAGCATAGGGGGTTGAACTCTAGCAGCCAGTTCACGCCACCTCTGGGCGTACTCCTTGAAGCTCTCTCCGGATTTCTGACATAGACTCTGCAGCTGAGTCCGGCTAGGCGCCATGTCCATGTTATGTTTATATTGCCTCAAGAAGGCCTCACCCAGATCCCTCCAGCATCGGATCGAATCTCTCTTTAATTCCATGTACCAGTCCAAAGAAGCCCCAGATAGACTATCTTGGAAAAAATACATCCACATCTTTTCATCATCGGTATACGCAGAGATTTTTCGATAATAAGCCTGCACATGGGTGCGAGGGCAAGAAGTACCGTTGTATTTATCGAAGGACGGTGCTTTGAACTTGTAAGGGATTCTCAAACCTTCCACCAACCCCATATTGGTAACATCAAAACCGAGAGAATTTTGACATTCCATAGCCGGATCTTCTCAGCAAGGGCATCAACTTTACGATCCCTCTCATCAACCCTTCCCAGAACGTCTTCGTCTTCACTGAGCAGAGTGAACATATCCTCTTGTCTGTCAACAATCGGAGCAGGATTACGGGCCGGGGCACGGACCGCTCTGGCATTAGCGGCATCTGGAGCAATAGGTTGACCGTTGATTCGAATACCCCCCAACTCATCACCTACAGCATAGTTGTTGATGGGTACAGCAGCAGCAACATTGTTATCATTGACCGGGCCTCCCTCTGGCGGAGCATGGTTGACCGGTGGAATTGCAGCCTCTTGTCTCTGAACCAGGGCTCGAAGTTCTTCTTGACCTTGTGCAACCCCTTGCATCATATTCATAAACTGGGCCATGTTAGCCTTCATCTCAGCCAACTCAGCTTGAACTTGATCCATACCTCTCTGTTGATTCAGTCTTGTTGAGTAGCGGTGCGGACGTTGATCAGCTATCCTGCCTAAAACAGGAACCAGAGTGAGAAGTCACGACCAAGAACACCTGTTATGCAAAATGATATGAGTATGGTGCTAATGATGCGTATGATGCACATGATATGTTCATTTCTCAGGCATTCAAAGAGCCTGAGTCATCCTCAAAAGATGGCAACCTGCAGCAAGAACAACACAGAAGCACAGAAACAACATACACAAGAGTGATGAGTACAAGGTGAAACCAACAACCTCATCTATATGAGTAACAGGATCATACAACAAAGTCGACAAAGAAAATCCAAACAATCGGAGTACAACAATGAATCCCATCCAACAAGCCTGGAGGTGATTCTCAACATACACATCAAAGATACAAGCTAAGACAAACGGCCTCCCGGAATGAGAGTCTTCAAGTACTGACACTGGTCTATCAACAGGTCACATTCTGAACATTCTGGCAAAAGAGTGATCTTCTCCTTCAGTTGTCGTCTAAGCTCTACCACTTCTCCTCCAAGGTGGTTCTCTGATGCCTGTCTCAAGTCTACTTCCTTCTTCAACTGGATGTCTTTATCTCTGAGTTGCTTCTCCAAGTCTCTGATCTTCTTCTGATAGCTGGCCTCAACTCTCTGCAGCCTCAAGCACTCCCGGTGTTCTGCATCTAACATGCTCTCCACCTCCTCGTAGGATCTCTTCTTGCTTCTCAGTCTGCTAGCATCTTCTCCTCGCACTCCTCTGAGTTGATGAGCCAAATTCAACCTATCAGCTTTGGCTTTGTACAACTCCATCTGGGTATCTTGCTCCTTCTCTCTCAAACGGCGATTCTCCATCAGGGCTTGCTTGTAGTGCTCCGCAGGCACACTCTCAGCAAGGATCAAAGGTGGTTGCTCCTGCAACGGCTCCATCCTATCGTAGGGTAACAACAAAGTTCCTACTCTCTCCTTGACCCAATCAGTGTAATCAGTCATAGCAACGGCAAACTTCTTCCCTAAGACAGATCCATCCTTCGCACCAATAGACTTCCAAGCTCTCCCTATCTGGCTGGGTCACTCTGCTTCTCAAAATACACACTTTCAGCTACCTCAGCCTCAAGTGGTCTTCCCTTCATCACAAACCCCAACTGGCGAAGAGAAAGAACCGGGTTGTAATTGATGCAACCCCTAGTCCCTACGAGTGGCACATTACGGAATCCTCCACAGCTCATAATGACGTTACGCACATCCATCCGGTAAGATTGCCACCTGATATCATAGGAGGTAAGAGACATAACCCTCTGAGTCCACTTATGCGTGCTCTGAGCATCCACAAAAGGTCCACTGACTGGCAGGAGAGACAAGAACCATCTGAGCAAAAGCGGGAGACAACACCTGATAGCCCCACCCTTACCATGCCTACTGTGAATAGCATAGTAAGTGTCAGCCAACAGAGTAGGAACTGGATTTCCTCCAATGAAAATACTGACTGCAGCATAGTCAACAAAATTGGGCATACTCGGAAACAGGACGATCCCATAGATCATGACGGCCAACTGAGCATGAAAGGCTTCCCAACTTCCCTTCTCTGCTTCTTCTCTAGCTACCCTCAACAGAAACTTCAAAGGCAATCCTACAACATCCCCACTGGACTTCCAACTATCACTGACTTCCTTGATACCCAAATGGAGAGCTCTGGCAACAACTCTGAAATCAACCTCCTTGGGCACATCCAAGAAAGGAACCTGATACCGGACCGGGACACTCAGCAGAATGGAGTACTCCTCAAGAGTAGGCGCCAACTGATAATCTTGAAAGGTGAAACAATGAAGCTCTGGGTCGTAGAACTGTAAAAGAGTCTGCAACGGCACCGGATCGACTACCATCTTCAATAGTGTCAGAATATCTCCATACTGGTCAACAAACCCCTTCTGGTTACCACTGATCATAAGGTTGCTCAACTCAATCAGAGACGTCAAAGGTTCACGGTGAAAGCTGTAGGAACAAGTCTTCCGCTTCAACTCTGGGACTGTTGCCATCTCTATCAGTGAACAAGCTCTGGAATGTACCTGAGAAATGATATGCATGCAGGGATTAGTTTTTTTTTTCCTTTTTTTTTCCAATTTTTTTTCAATTCTTTTTTTTATTGCGTATTTTTTTGAAAATAAACATGCTATGATGCAAATGATGCAGACACGACTGGTTGGCTGTGTCTCTCGGAACACAAGATCAAAGCTTCGGCTTGAACTCGGAACCACAAATTCATCTGAAACCCAAAGTCATCTGAGACCCCAAACTTCTGAACCAATAGTCACCAACAGGATCACAAGTCACCAACAAGTCACCAACAAGTCACCAACTGTACCTGTAATAATGATCATTCCCTCCCCACTCACGGGTGTCATCTAGGCCAGGGTAAGGTCGAGAGAAACGCAGCATAAATAACCTTTCGCAGAACATCATCATATACACACCCGAAGTATGTAACGATAATATCCCACCAGGGTCTGAACTGCTCGTGATATCAATGTTCCGCTAAGTGGCGCAATACCACCCGCTTCCCATGAATCACTCTATTCCTAAGTATCCTAGATTTCACTCATGGCCTGGGTATTGGGCCTTTTACCTCATGTAACTCCCACCCCAACAGAGAGAAACAGACAACCATCCAGCCAGGTAAACAATGAATGAATGCAAACATTAATGCAAACAATAAATGCAAACGATAAATGCACATATATACAAATGAATGCAATAAATAACAACCAATAGCAACCAAACCCTATCCTAGAGAGCGCTAGGAGAGACTCGCTCAGGGAAGACGGACCAGCATAGGTCAACTTCTCTAGTCCCCAGCAGAGTCGCCAGCTGACGCATTACGCGAAAAACCGGCGGGAAAACAGAACAACAGAGCCGCCACCGTGCGTTATTTATCCCAAAAGAGGGAAAGGAAACGCTCAGAGTAAACCTGGAAAAAGCATGGTCTCGCGACCAAAGAGAATGGGATCGGGAGTCGGTTATGCAAAGGGAAGGTATTAGCACCCCTACGCATCCGTCGTACTCGACGGGATCCACGCACAATAGGAAGGAAAATGGTTGCTAAAACACCGCTCACACACACACACACTGGCTGAAAGAGACACAAGAAAACAAACAAGACTGACTCGGCAGGATATCGCATCCTGGGCCTACTTAGTCTATCAGGCATAGACATCAGAGTCGAAGTAGTTCGGACTGGGGAAACGACACATGCTCGCTAGGATGTCGCATCCTATGCATACGTATCTTCTTGGACGAAGAAGAATCAGAGCATTCGTAGCTCGGCTAACACGCACACAAACAAACACAGGCAAAGGCAAACATGGAGCCTGAATGCCAATCACTGGACTTACATCAGCATCCGAACCAAAACACACACAAGAAGGCAAACGTGGAGCCCGAATGCCAATCACTGGACTCACATCGGCATCCGAACCAACAAACACACACGGGAAACCAACTACCAATCGCTGGACTTACGTCGGACTCCAACCAGAAAAGGAGAAACAACTCACACAAACAAAACAAAAGGCGCCCGGAGAGATCTGCTCATCTCCTGCCTACGTACCTCATCTGGTATGAGGATCAGGGCGACGTAGTTCCCCTACGAAGGGATAAAGGACTAGCCTAACCAGATAACAGAGGGAGACACAACTAGGGAGACTACGACTCGAGCCTAGATGTTATCATGCAAAATCATCCCTAAGTTAAGGTTTCTAGCTAACTTGCACAGGAAGCAAGCCTATCCTAATCATGACTTGCACAGGAAGCAAGCCACACCTAACTTGCACAGGAAGCAAGTCAAACTAAACCTAACTTGCACAGGAAACAAGCTAAAGCAAACACACAAGCACAAGTAGCACACACTATATGCAAGCAATGGGCTCAAACAAGGTCAGGTTTTAGTCGAGGGGTCATATCAACCTCAACAAACAAACCACTGGAACTGGGTAGTGTTAGCTCTTAACCTTGCCATTGAGGGGCTAAGGTGAAGCAGATGAAAGGTGAGTGAAGATAGGACTTCACAGCTCTTATCCCTGGCCTGGGAGAGCTTAAGACAAGAATGTGTGGGTTCAGAAAGTAGGAACCCTTCTACACATTTGAAACTGACTCAACTATACAACTGTACAAGATCTTGGGTTGGTACCTGCAATGCATCAACACAGTGGTGTGAGCAAAGCAGATGACACACAGAATAGCAGGGGATGGATTGCACATCCCTTGTGTCTGCCAATGCCTCTTCACTTAGGAGGTCTTTAAATATGTACAAGGACAAATTGTAAACAATCACAAACATTGCCTCTTAAGGAGGACTTCAGACAGTTGCCTGGCCGAGTAACAGGCCAGGTCTTCCAGACTACATGAAGTAAAGAGGTTATACCTCAATGCAAATTGCTTATCAAGCAAAGCAAAGCAAAGTTCACAAGGAACTAAAAACAACTAAAGTACCTGAAATCAGTCAAGCACAGTTAGTATGCCAGACACAAAGTTAAAACAAAACAGCATAAGTCAACAGACAACATAGTCAGTTAAATGTGCAATGCACAAGGATCAAAGCATGTGAGCTAAGCAACCTACAAAACAAACAAGTTAGTCATGATAAATAAACAAGCATCAATCAATTTGTATTGATCTCCCTAAGGCAATTGCATCTTAACCTGAAAAAATGAACTCAAACGTGAGCAACAGGACCACTAGGACGAGCCTAGGGTCAAAAGGGATGAGAAAGTCAAAACAGCAAGTGGCAAGCATCCAAAATCAATTTCAAACAATCAAGAAACAAGCTCAATTGGTTCCACAATCATATCATTCATCATCATCATTTTATAAGCAAAAGAAGTCAAAGCATGGCATATGGAAGCTCATAGAAGTCAATAGCAAGGCTCAACTCAAAACCAATCATAAACAATTCCAAAAATTCTCAAATAATTCAAGATCAAACATAATCCCTAGCATGGTAAGCATGTCAAATTTCAACCAAATTGGACAAGTAGAAGGTGGTCAATGAAAATCAGAAAGGCAAAACAATTTTGAACATGCTCAAAGAAGTCAACCAAACATGTACCAACTTGAATAAATCATAAATCAGTGATAGCAAATGATAAATGAATGGGACTAACACCATGATAAACCTTAAGATGTCTACTAATCACATGTCAAATTTCATGTCCATCTAATAAAGTATGAGAATTTCACAAATGAAATGGGAACATGTATCACAAAAAGTCAACATATGACCAAACAGGGGAGAAAAATCTCAAACAATTAGGAAATGCCACAAATAATTCCAAGAAAAATCACATGTAAACAATACATACTCAAGTACTTTCATGCAAAAATTCAATCCAATTTGAGGTCAAGAGGCATTGTATTGAAAATCATCAAGTTGCACATCATTGGTGTGACACAAATTGTCACACCCTAATTCAAAAAATCATAACTCACAAACCGGCAATGATAAATTCACAAACTCTACACCAAAATCACCATGAATGTGTCTAGTTTAAGCACAAAAAAATTGGGAGCCATTGGATAAAGCATCATCATTTCACAATTGTTTTGGCAAAAGGTACAAAATATGGACACATGAACAAAACCCTAGCACCAATTAAAATCCAACCATCCAAAAATTCAGGAAAAATCATGATAAAATACTAGAGACCATGCTGAGCATTTAGCAAAAATTCCCATGAAATTTGGATCACAAATGAATGATCTATGAATCTTGCAAGTTGAGCATATCAAATGAAATAAAAATTGAGAAAATAAATGATTTAATTGAATTTAAAACCGGAAATGGCATTGTGGTAATTATTGGGGAATTTAAATGAAACGGTGTGCATTGGATAGCCTGCGTGTCACATGCTGATTGGTGACATGGCCCAGAAGTTTGGAGGAACATGCAATGTAAAGGCGAAACGTGTTTCTGGGCAGGAAACTAGGGTTTTCAGGCAACAGTAAGCTTCATCTTCATCAATCAAATTCGAAAAAATTATTTTTCCAGAAATTCGAATTGGAAGCATCATCGTGATCAGCAAACAACAAACATCAACATTCCAAAAGCCATTTTCTATAAATTAAACTATCCAATGAGAAATAAGCAAAAACAAGTTTGAATGTGAAACTTAAAACCCAGATTTCTCACACATAGCTCAACCATTTAGCACGATTCAAAGCTTAATGAAACCAGCAAACAAAGATCTATAAGAACCAAGCCATGGTTTAGCAAATAAGGAGATTCGAGTTCTTACTTAATTTTGAAGCAAATGATGAAACAGTGTTGGTTTGGTGAGGAAAGCTCGAAACAGGTACTCCAATAGCTTCCACAAGATGTATGGAGGAGGATCCTAGCTCAGCAAGGCATGAGATGATTCAAACAAAAATCTGCCATGGATGAATGCTTGAAGAAAACAGAGCTTGTAATGCGGTTACAGTTGGTTTTTTAAGCTTGAAAGGTGCTCCAAATGGTGGGTAGATGATGTAGTGAGCAAGGCAAGGTCGAGTGCTTCACAATTTTTCAAAGAAAAGTTCAAAATGCAAAATGTCCAACTTTGAGAGAATGAGATTTTTCTGTGTGTTCAGAGGCTGCTAGGGCTTCCTTCAGAAAGAAAATGATCTTATATACTGCTGTTTAGCATGCTAAGCATCATTAGTGAACTTGGTAATTGGCATTTGGTAATTTTAGTGTTTTGCTAATTTGGCCATTTTTACTTAAGTGCATGGTGCAAGATGCTGCAGCTCGAATTGGGCCTTCAAACAAGTTTCAAATACAATTTCTGAACTATTCCAAATGGCCAAAATGATTAAAAATGGTTATTTCAAAAAGTCAAATTTCAACCTCACTTGAAATTAATTCATGTAAGTTCAAAAATGCCATTTTGATCTATAATGTTTTGGTGAATGATGGTTGCATATTTGGAAAGAGGGGATCAAATGTGACTTGTTGCAAAAAAACCCCACCCAATTTGGCCAAATGGTTTGAGAGATATGGCCTTTCGAAGTTCAAAAATTTTGGAGAATGAATTGATCATAACTTGCCAACCATACATGGGAATTGAGTGTTCTTGGACTTTTTGGAAATGGGAGAACAAGATCTTCAACTTTCATGTTGGGCAAAAATTCATTTGAAGCTTGTATCATGATGTAAGTTTGAGGATCAAGACTTTCCATTTTTGGCAAATTCCAATTACAGGTCAACTTTCTATTTCTGGAAATTTCTTGTCTGGCTTCAAATTCTTCCATGATGATGTTTGACATGTTATATGAAGACTATATGGACATTAATGAGACCTCTCAAACCAATTTCCACCATCAAATCACTGATTAAATGCACAGTTGACCAACAGTTGACTTTTTAGGGTTTCTGGTGAACTGAGCCATGACTGATGACTTCTGAACATCCAATCCTTGACCAAAACACTCCAAAAGGACCCCTAGGTCATGTGAACATGTTGGACCAACCCTAGGGCCTTGTCTCCTTGGAAATTGTACTTGCTTGCTTGACTGACTGATCTCCTGACCAGTTTGACCTAATCTGTCTGATGATCTTGCACTTGGGCAAAAGGACAATGCAATGCTATGCAGCGGACCATGTTATGTTATGACCTAATATGAAAATGTATGTACAAAATGTAAGGTGCAAATTTGAGGTGCTACAGTGTGCAGATACTAGATACAAATTTTGACTTTGAAGAAGTGACGTGTGACGTCATCAGACTTTGAACCTAGTGCACTCTAACTCTAAGATGTGTGTTCTCCAATGATAATCAAGCTCTAGATTACTCTATTCACTGCTTCTAAACATCGCTCATCCAAAGCTTCGAATTATGACTCTGACAAGATAAGCCTCTAACGTTGTCAAGCCCTAAAGTCATTTGCTCAATAAATCTGATAAACTCTGTAACCAAACTCTAGATCAATACTCTGAAGACCAAGGTTTTGAAGACTCCGAAGACCAAGTTCTGAAGACAAGGTTCAAAAGACTCTGAAGACAAGGCTTTGAAGAATATCTCATACAAACTCTGAATCTTCTTCTATGCATGCTTCATCAACTCTCTATCTGAAGCCTCTGAATAGTTGAAGATAAAATCAAAAGGTTTTACTTGAGAAAATAATACATAGTACAAGATTAATATTATGTACATTACACTGATTTCATGGGAAAAGGATTGTACTATTGTACCATTAGGTCTCCCATTTTCACAAAACATCATGCAGAGATACATCTACATTTTTTAATCCCATTTATGCCCTCCAACAAATCTTTTCATTGCCTATATAAATGAGTCTTAGAAGAATGAAAAAAATGCCCAACTACACACTAACAACTACAACGTGAACAATGCATACTGTGAATATTTTGGGAGAAAGAAAAACAAACTCACAAGGAACTTTTGTTCATACATTTTCAAAGAAAATATTTTTGTGTCTAATCTTTGTAATACATTTGTGTAATCTGCTTTCTTAGAAGCAACTTTTTAACACACTTTATTTGTCAACTTTTTAGTTGTATTTCCTTGAGAGATTAAGGTATAGTCATAATTTCTCAAGAAGACATTGACGGCTAGTCTTTGTGGTTGTAATCAAGTTTGGCTATAGTGGATTAAGTTCTTGTGGTAAGGCTAAATCAACTTCACGGGTGGACTAGAGGTAGCTTAGTTAACAACAAACCAGGATAAAAATATTTGTGTTTATTATTTTTATTCTAAGTTCACTCTTTGTTGTTTTGGGTAGCAAAATATTTTCAATCTAGAAACCCAATTCAAACCCTTATTTCTTGTGTTTATGTTACCTTCAGTTTCTCTTATTTGGATGATTGTTTAGTTTTTTTGGGAACAAATGTTTTAATTAAATAATTTTGTTTACAAGACCATGAGAATGTGTTGTTAAATGTTTTATATTTCCATTTCGAGCTATTTAATTTGATGACATGTGTTTTATTTTAAGAATGTGTGACACCCTTTTATGAAAGATACTCTAATTTATTGTATTATTTAGCGAGTCGGGAAATAGGGTGTTACACTTTGTTTTTGAGAGAATACCAGAATATCATCTATAAACACCACGACAAATTGATCCAAGTAAGGGTGAAAAATCATGTTCATATGCTCCATGAATACTCCTAGTGCATTAGACACACCGAAAGGCATGACCAAATACTAAACATGACCATAACAGTTTCTAAATACAGTCTTAGGTATATCCTCCATCTTCACCCTAATCTGATTAAAACCTGATCTTAAACCAATCTTAATAAACACACGAGCTCCTACTAACTGATCCATAATCATGAATCCCCAAAAGAGGATACGGGTTCTTAATAGTAACCTTATTCAACTGCCGAAAATATACACATAATCGCATGCTTCCATCTTTCTTCTTAAACAACAACACTGGTGTCCCCCAAGGTGATACACTAGGCCTGACAAACTTATTCTCTAACAGATCTTCTAGCCGCTTCTTCAACTCGCTCAACTCTGATGTATACATTCTATATGGAGCCATGTATATAGGTATAGTACCATGTACTAAATATATTATGAATTCAACTTTGTGATCAGGAGGAAAATCACCAATATCATTAGGGAAAACATCTAGTAACTCACACACAACAACAAGATTAATAATCATATATTTGCTCTCTATTTTAAAGGAAAAGAATAACATGAGCACTTGAGCATCCTGTTTCAAGGACATCTCTACTTGGTTGGCAGATATAAACCTCAAATATTTACTCTTCTCTGACTCAGGAAGCATCATGGTTTTATCAAAACAATTTATGTGAACATGGTTGAACTCTAACCAGTTCACTCCCATAATAACATCTAGTTGACATGGGGGTAAAAAAAATAATTCAACTCCAAAATATTTGTCATAAATGGATAGGGGACAATCCAAAAAAACTAACAAAATGGTTACAGAACCATTGGTTGGATGACCATATTACCTTTCATAGGATAAACTATCAGGTTTAACTTGATAACGCAATCATGTGATATTAATGAATGTGGCGCCCCCATATCAATGATAGAAATCAAAGGGATGTCATTAAAGAAACATGTACCTTGGATCAAATTATCTGCTCTTGAGACTTCAGCACCAGTAAGAGCAAAGGCTTTCCCTTTGTCTTGGGAATTCTGACCTACACCTGGTTATTTCTTTGATTTTTGACAACAGGTGTTGATGTGGCCCTGCTTTACATAATTGAAACAGGTTAGAGAGGTATTTTTGCACTCAGGGGCGCGATGATCTAGCTTACCACACCTTCCACGTCTCAGAGGAAACGAAGCATCTCGCTCACTCAATCGATTATTGGTTACAACTTTATCATTTCCTTTGACACCTGGGTTTGCATACAACTTGCCACAATTCTGATTAGAAAACTTCTTCTCATTCACACTCTTCTAGTGGGTAGATCTTGCTTTGTTGTCTTCATCATAAATCATGCACTTGTTAACCAACACTGAGAAGTGGTGAATCTCCTGATATCCAGTAAATTGCTTGATATCTGGATGCAACCCATTTTAAAACTTCACACACTTGGAACCTTCAGTATTTACACCATTATATTGAAGACAATACATGGATAGCTTCTCAAACTTTGCTACATAGTCAGCCACAAACATGTTACACTGCTTTAGCTCCAAGAACTTAATCTCCTTTATGGTTACAAACATCTTCTGGAAAATACTTGTCCAAAAACTCATTCTTAAAATTATTCCAAGTAATAGCAGTGCCAGAAGCTTCTGATCCTTGGCGGGTATTCTCCCGCCGATACTTAGCTTCCTTAAACAATATATAAGGTTTAAACAACACTTTATGAGTGTCGGTACATGCCATAACTTTGAAAATCTTCTCAATTTCATGAATCTAAGTCTGGGCCTCATCAAGATCATACCTCCCCTTAAACTTATGTGGTTTATTCTTCTGGAATTTTTCTAGTCCATGAAACTTATCAGCTCCTCCGTTATGATTCTGATTAGCTTGTGAATCTTCATTGGCTTGAGCCATCATATGAGACATTACCTCGAGAGCACTAGCAATCACAGAATCATTTATTCTATCCATTTATTCATGTACACCCAACCATAAACAATTTAACTAGTTTCAATTATGAAGAAAAAGGTTGTCACGGGAAAAAGAACACCGACAGGGTTAACACCCATGTCGTGTGCAAGGGTACTATAAGTTCTTAACACCTAAGCCCGAATAAACATACTTTCTCTGATACCAACTATGTGACAACCTAAACCCCAAATATGATTTATAAAAACATCTAGGAAAGTATGAAGATAAAACAAGGGTGTCACATTGATAAAACATTCAACTTTCAAAATTCAAATGAAATTTTATTTCAAAAACATAGCATAAGTAATTAGTTCAAAAATAAATTAAGGACATAGAAAAGTATTCCATCTCGATGTTACAATATCATAGAAAAACCAAAATGTATACTAATAAGACGACAAAAGGTACGGAGAATGTAATGCAAAAATAAACTACTGAAGAGGCCAACTACACCATCCTCCTTAAAACAACAACTATCATTCCTTAGTCTCAACCATGGAATTATCTGCATAAACGTACAAGATAGAAACATAGAGGCAAGAAAGGGCTGAGAATACATTCTATAAATTAACGGTGTACAAACAACAAGGATAGTATATAACAAGCATATACAGTCAACATAGATGTAAAATATACAATGTCATCATGCAATGCTTACTTCTTCTACTCCCATGCATGTGATACCAATCCTAACACTCGATTGAAGTTCTAAACACTATACAAAAGTCCTAAATAATATATCAAAGTCTTGGATATCAGAGTTATTTTATTGAGTGATCTTTCACACTGTATCGAATCCCTAAGCTAATCTCTAATATACATGATGCATGATCAAACAAATCCAAATAATCTTCATCTGAACCTCCTACTCGAATTACCAACACTTATTGTTAAGGATAACACTGGCCCTTTTGAACCTAAGACATATTATGCACTGGTTCTTCGAACCTAAACATGATTCACATCAATCACTACTTGATAGGGTTAAACATTTATTTGCCTTGAACATAAAACCATCAAATTTCACAATGGCCTAACTACGAGGCGATAATCAATTAAATCAAAAATAATAAATCATAATCATTTTCTCAATAATTAATCACTTAACATAATGGATTAAGTTGAGGAATCAAAGCCTCTACGAAAAATTGGTCAAAACATCACAATTCGGTCAACAGCGGGGCTAACGATCCAACCGTCCTGACCCTGACAATCTAGGGGAATAACGCTTATCACAACGCACTGACTATTCAACCGTAATATGTGTGACACCTTTCATCACTGACAATATGGCGTCTTAGTCCTCGATGCAGTGACGCCCGTCACAACTCCAGAATGGGATTTTTTGTGTTTTCTCCATGAAGACAGATTCAAACCTTAATTTCCAGTTTCACGTTAGATGAAAATCCAGAATTCTATTTACACGAGTAAGCAAAAAAGTTCACATCAAATAATAATCAATCTAACATATACCATATAAAATATTTATATTTTATTTATCACTACATCACATAGCATATGAACATCAAAAATCCATTTTTTATCACTGATTTACACGAATTTCACACCAATAGCACATTTGCATCAACAATACAAAATATGAATTCACCATTAACATGATCACAGAGGTTTTTAAGAAACAACATACAATTCAACAATAACATATCAAAAGAGAAAGTGGCTAAGGGAATCCTCATTATCCCTAAGCTTAAACATCCATTATGAAATAATCTCCCCCCTTACATCGATTAAACCGAAACTCTTGAGCTTTTTGGTGATGAAAGCTCCTAACCTTGAAAATCTCTCTTCTAGGATTGTCTCAACTCTTCTCATTTTTCTCTACTGACACGCTCTCTAAACTTCTCTCACCATAAAATAGAAAAATATGTTGTATTTTTTACTAATTTTCTTTATTTTAATAAACCTCATTATTTATCCCATAATTTCTAAATAATCACAATCTTTCATATTATCTATTATTATTATTATTATATTTTATATTAATAAAATCTTATTTTGTTTTATAAACCTCTAAATAATAACATACTAAAAGGGTAGGTTTAGAGAGATTTCACGATAGAGAGATATATAGCTTTGGCCGAACGTTGGTCTAATCATATCCCCAAGAGATATTTTTGAGAGTTTAACTATAAAATTTGAGATTTTGAAGGTTATGCCCATAAATATTTATATAAGTTGATCTTCATATTTTTGCAGGCTTATCCCAAAAAACAAATAACTTTAACCACATATTAAGCTAGAACCTTCTTAGAGATTTTAAGGTTGTTCTCAGTAACCAAAAGTATAACTTTTTCTGGAAAAGCTCAATAAACCACAATAGATATTTTAATGTTGATTTATCTCAAGAACCAAACTTAATCCTCTCAAGAGTATCACACTCTCAAGAGTTAAAAAAAAAACACAACCACTTACAAAAAAAATTCCATACAAGCAAAGCTTCACTTACAAGCACTAAGAAAATTTCAAGTGAAATAAAGATTTTCTAGAGAGAGAGAATTTGTAGTGAAATAATTATGGTATTTAAAATTTGTGTTTTATTTTTTACTTTTATCGATTAGGATCATGTTAGTAATTTTTTTTGAGGGAATTTGTAGCGGAAATAAATCATGAAATAAATAGCATAAACTAAAAGGGTAGGTATAGAGAGATTTCAAGAGAGACAGAGAGAGAGAGAGAGAGAGAGAGAGAGAGAGAGAGAGAGAGAGAGAGAGAGAGAGAGAGAGAGAGAGAGAGAGAGAGAGAGAGAGAGAGAGAGAGAGAGAGAGAGAGAGAGCGCTTTGGCTGAACGTTGGTCTAATCATATCCCCGAGAGGTATTTTTAAGAATTTAACTATAAACTTTGAGATTTTGAAGGTTATGCCCATAAATATTTATATAAGTTTATCTTCATATTTTTACAGGCTTATCCCAAAAACCAAATAACTTTGACCACATATTAAGCTAGAACCTTCTTAGAGATTTTAAGGCCGATCTCAGTAACCAAAAGTATATCTTTTTCCGGCAAAGCTCAATAAACCACAATAGATATTTTAATATTGATTTATCTCAAGAACCAAACTTAATCCTCTCAAGAGTATAACACTCTAAAGAGTTTTAAAAAAACAACACAACCACTTACAAAAAAAAATTCCATACAAGAAAAGATTCACTTACAAGCACTAAGAAAATTTCAAGTGAAATAAATATTTTCTAGAAAGAGAGAGAAAGAAATTAGAGCGATAAATTCCAAATAAAATGTAAAACGTTGGAAAATAGTGTGAAATAAGGAGAAGGCGAGCCTCCTTTATAAATAGGTTGGAAAAACCAAAAAAGAAAATGACTCATGGGTGAAAGTGATGAACCAATCGATTGACATAAAGCTCCAATCGATTGGCTAACTCATTCTTAATCGATTATCATGCCCAAATAAGAAATTTAGGATACAGATTTATTGCAAGTAATTAATGTGTTGTCCCAAATGCTCAGCTAATCGCTTAGCCCTTCTCCAATCGATTGGCTTAATGCTCCAATCGATTGACTGTCTCAGAAAAGTTTTGTTAATCGATCGACATAAGTTACCAATCGATTAGTTAGTCTAAAAATTTCTTGGACAACTTTTTAATCACTTGGCTTGGCTTAGAAAATAGTTTTCAAAATAAAAAAATATCATTTGAAAATATATTTAAAGGTGTGTGTGTGAGATGCATTAGTACTTCAAAATTACTTCCATACTTTTACAAATATTGGGTCACTCGGACAGACAAACAAACACGAGCTGGCAAACTTTCACACTTTATCTGAGGCTTCAAGATTTTTTTCCAAATTAGTTCTGATCATATAAAAACTTTAATCTTTGAGTCTCATATTGTTGATGAGGTGTTTGACATTTCTCTAATAAGATCACCATCATCAAGGTTGAAAGTTACTGCCACCGACTTAAATCATTATTGTCGTTATCAAAACTTTAGATGGATATTCTATATCTTCATCTTTAACTTTATGCCTGCAAGCACATAGATCCACATCCAAGACGTTAAACAAAGTAAAACCTAGGGGTGGTAAACATGCATGTCTATCCCGCATAAAAAAAAGGGTGGGACATGGAAGACATTGTATAGGGAGTGGGTCTAAAATCATGGTCTACCTTTAAATATTGCAAAAAATTATGTTAATGCATGCGTCCGTAAAATCTTGCAAATAAACGGGATGAAGCAGGACGAACATATACCATAAAATATTGTACTTATCATTAATCCAATTGATTGCTTATAAAAAAACATATACCATAAAACATTGTACTTATCATTAATCCAATTGATTGCTTATAAAAAAAAACATATACCATAAAACAGAAACCATAAAGATAGATGTAGGGTGCCTCAACGAACTACAAAGAGGGTTTCACGCATTACCCTAAAAATAGCCAAATAATGTAATATTTTGTAGGTTGTAACTATATGAATAATATAATAGTTCTTCATTAAATACCATATTTCAAAACGCGCTCAATCAAATCAAACATATTTTATGCATATTTATCTCTTTTGTAATTCTTGTTTTTGTCTGAGTATTTAACTTACCTGCCACGAACATGAAATGAAATTCTCTCGTTGCCACCCTTTAAAAAAAATCCAATTTGCCACATTTTTCTATTTTATCAAAATATCTTATTAATATATCATACCTCCTCCATCCAAAATGGCAGACGGGTCAGAGCCCTAGAAGGGGTCCGCCATCTAAAATGGAGCATCCCTTTTTTCGTTTTTAATTTCTGATATTATTTAAAATTGCTTTAAATTATTTTTTCAATATTGAATTTAATAAATAAATAATTAATAATAAAATATTATTTTTTTTGTCAAATATTTAATTTTTGTCTTTCTTTAAAAATATATATTTTTTATTATTTAAAATTTTAAAAAATAAATACTTTATTAATATAATATGAGATATTAAATATTTGAAAAATGCAAATGTGGAAATAAATAAATAGTATTATACTTAATATATAATATTGAAAATTACAAGTTAATAATTGCATAATGAAAAAGAAATTAATTTTGTTGTTGGGGATCTTTGTTGAAGAAATGATTATCAGTTCCACATCTTGTACAAACTCGAACACACTGACCACGATCTGATGATTCTGTTGAAGTAGGTGGAGGAGGGATTGTAGTTGTGGATGGATAGGAAGAGGTTTCAAAAACGGGTTGTTGGTCAGGAAAATTTTGGAATGTAATAAAATTCCAAAACCGATATTCGGAGAAAATTCGTTACATAGTTGTGTGAATAAGGTGGGTTGAGGTTCAAGGGCTCTATGGTTGCGAAGTAATAGTCTGACACATCGATGGTTGACGATTGTTGATTGTTGTTGGAGAAATCAAAGTTATGAGTTGGGATTGGTGTGTAGTTATGTGTGGGACGAGGGCATGGTGTTGTTGGGTTTCATATGTGTAATGTGTTGGTTATTGTCGTGTTTGATAAGTGAAATTTGTTGGGGTATGTTGTGTTTGGGTTTGGTAGTATGGTTGTTGATATTGGTTGTATTGTGTTTGTTCTTGGAATGGATGGTTGTATGAGGATTGTTGATGTTGATTTCTTTGGTTATAGTGAATTGGATGTTAGTATTGGTTGGACGTGGATGTTTGTGTATAATGTTGGTTATGGGTGATTTGGGTTTAGGGGTTTGTGAAAAATGGTCGTGGTGGTTTCGGTGTATTTTATGTGGAACAATGTTGACGGGGGTCATTTAGCAGTTGTGATGTTAATGTGTATTATAATCGAAGAGTTTGAAACCAATTCAAATATTCTTCAGTTGGTCTCAATTATCCATGAAACGCGTCCCTAGTCAAACACATTTAGTGTCTTTTTTTCCAAAGATCTTGTTCGGTTTTATTTAAATGTGTGTAGTTGTACTTCCATGACTCTTGCATAGTAATATTATGGTGGTCTTGGAGGTACATTGGAGGGTTATGTATTTCTTATAAGCACCTACGTTGCAATTTATTTGACACAGTCTTCTCAATCATATAAATATCAAATGAGTCGGGAGACTACGTTAACATTGACACCATAACTGAATCACCTTAAACCAACAACCACTCAAAACGAACCATTTTTCCTAGGTGAGAAGATCGGGGATGATAGTGACTATGAAGAAGTGTGATACGTAAATACCCAAAATATTTTTGGGGTGAAAGCGACGACTCCGACAATGATATTGGCGTGGTGCAGCAAAATGAAGTGCTCGACATGTACAATCCACCACTCCACATGATAAATCTAACATACATAGATGATGAAGATGCCTCAATATTCAAAACAACACAACCGTTTCAGATAGAAGGGGGTAGCTTGGTATGGAATTTGAAAGCAAATAAGGATGTGTGTTTGCCATCCGACAATTTCACATCATAAATTATCTTGATTATTCTGTTTATAAGTCTAATTCTAAATGATTAATAATCAAGTGCGTTAACAAAGAATGCACCGGGGAAGGGGAGTGGTAAGTGGGTGGTCACTAAGGTTAGTGGTCTGCACACCTGCACGTCTTCTTCAATGTCCCAAGATCATAGAAAACTTGACTCCAATCTAATATGTGACAGTGTCAAATCTCTAGTTAATAGTGATACTTCACTAAAAGTGAAACACATCATCGCTCATATATGTGAGAAATTCAACTACACAAACTCTTACAAAAAAGCATGGATTTCAAATAACAAGGCTATCACATCTATTTATGGCAATCGGGAGATTCATACAGCGATCTTCCACAATGGTTGTTGGTCATGAAAATATTTCTATCAGGTATTATAATACAAATAGAATCCCTTCCTATATTCTCAAATGAAGGGATACAAATCAGTGGTGCTAGAATTTTCTACCGTCTATTTTGGGCTTTCCAACCATGTATAAAGGGTTTTGCATTCTGCAAACCGGTTCTTCAAGTTGATCGCACATGGTTATATGGAAAATATATGGACACTTTGTTAATGGTTGTTGCATAAGACAAAAATAGGAACATATTTCCAATAGCTTTTGCATTAGTAGAGAGTGAATCTGGTGAAGCTTGGAGTTTTTTCTTAAGAAATCTCAGAATGCACGTTACACCACAACCCAACTTATGTTTGATCTCATACTGTAGTGAGTCAATAAAGAGTGTATATAATAACCTGGAAAATGGATGGCAATACCCTCCCTCATCACATGTTTATTGCATCAAGCACATAGCGCAAAACTTTATGAGGGAAATCATAGACAAGCAACTTCGCAAAAAAGTTGTTAACATGGGTATTTTCCTAAACATGTCTTTATTATGATATATAGCAATAACTTCTACATACTAATTTATTTTTCATTTTCAAACACAGGATATGCATTAAATCAGTCTACATATGAATACTACAATGGAGAGATATGTAAGGCTAACATACAAGAATTACAAAAGGTATACAATATTCCTAGAGAAAAATGGACCAACGTTTGATGGAGGGAAACTATGAGACCATATGACTTCCAACCTCGCTGAATCCATGAACTCGGCTTTAAAGGCCACACGTAAGCTACCAATTACAGCTTTGGTAAAATCAACATATTATAGGTTGGGCACATTGTTTGGGAAAAGAGGACATGTGTGGACTAAAATATTGAGTTCTGGCCAAGTGTATACTAATAACTGCATCAAGGATATTGAGGAAGAGGTAATCAAATCTAATAGCCACAAGGTTATGCAATTTGATCGCTAAAGGTTTTGCTTCCTGGTCCAAGAAATTATGAATCATAACGGAGGTAGATCGACTACCTTTTTCAACGTCGACATCGGGAACCAGACATGTGAGTGTGGAAGATTTCAAACTTTCCATGTCCCTTGTTCACTTTTTATTGCAGTGTGTTCAAGCATGAGACAAGACTATTATGTGCATATAACTTATGTGTTCAAAATTGTTAACATCTTTAAGGTCTACAAGGAGAGCTTTCTCGGCGTCCCGACTGAAACAACTTGGCCACAATATGAAGCTGACACTTTTTGCCACAATGACAACATGCAGAGAAAAAATAAAGGTCGTCCAAACAATAGCCAAATTAGAACTGAAATGGACAACATTGAAAAAGAAAAAAAGAGGTGTGGTATTTGTCGCAAAATCGGCAATATGCGTAGAAAATGTCCAAACAAGGTCGGACTTTCTAGTTAGTTGTGTTTGAAACTTTTGTTTATTGAATCGTTGTTTTATTTCAGAATTTCATGTATTTTTTCCTACAACAACAACAACAACAACTTTTATTTAGAGCTTAAAAGTTTCAGCTACAATACAATAAATATTACAACAACATACAAACTTTTGATAACGTTACAACAGATAAACACTACAATATCATTAATCATGTTAGACTATTCAACGACAATAACTAAAACAAGTGGATCTTCAACTCCTCGGCTAACTACTCCACTATGTGCGGATAACATACAAACGATGTCTAAATTATTTTCTATATGATACCAATAATAGATGTAGGTACCATATGGACTAGCATCCGTCAGGGTTATGTATGGACAATGATATTCTACTTTTCTAACTCTTTGAATGGGATCACCTGATTGTCAAAAACTTGTGTTAATGGCAGAAATCAATTGTCTGAAATTCCATTGTGGATTCAAACAAAGCCTCTTGTGTTTATTTGTTTCAAAAACACAATACACCATCCTGACATAACAAACAAATATTTGAAACAAGTAGAAAAGAAAATTTATATTACATTTGTCTTAGACGCCTCTATTTATAGAAGATCAGACCCTAATTCAAATAGTGGACCTATATTAGCAAATATTTTAGTAGAAAAAAATAAAAATAATAAAGTATTTATTCTTATAAATTTAATTATTAAATAAAAACGATTAATTAAAGAAAGACAAAAAATTTAAATATTTGACAAAAAATAATAAAATAATAAAATTAATATTATATTATTAATTAACTAATTATTAAATTTAATATTAATTTAATAACTCTTTTTGTTTGGTCCGACTTAAGGGTTATTGATTGGCTAGTGTAACTTTTGTGTCTTATTTTTTTTTGTTTGGATAATATATATATATATATATATATATATATATATATATATATATATATATATATATATATATATATATATATATATATATATATATATATATATATATATATATATATATATAATTTAAAAAAATAGTTAATTAAGGAAACTATAGCCAAAGAGCATAATTCTTTTCTCAGATCAATTGCTTGAAGAAAACAAAATTACTAACGAGAACTAAACAATTACTCGCTTAACTCTAAGTTCAACAACATTCTACTTACCTTTTTTTTACCTTAAAAAACAAATTGCTAATGATATACATATGCATGGAAGAACGTGCATGCTTGACTACTATACTACCCTACATTAATTTCACAAAGAAATCACTGTCAGTTATACAAGATATCCATTACCTAAATTAACATGGGTAGGATTGCTTTGAAATAGTAATAAACAAAAAAAACAAAGGTGGTATACATTTGATGATGCCATCTTCTTTCACCTTTAAATGTTACGACTGAGATAACTTTATGCACATAAAGGTAGAAGCTTCCTCGATAACTGCACGCATGGAAGTGCGTTGTATTCTTACTCACCCTTTAGGCTTTATTAGCTTTTCCTCTTTCACTCTCTCTCTGAGTACTACATTAGTGGAGCAAGAGAGCTTTCTTTAACAACTTGCAGTGTGCCTTAAAATTTTCTCTGCAACCAATAAAGGTTGTTAGCGCCACCCTTTTATTTTTTATCTCTTAGGAGAGAAAAGCTTCATGGTCATGGATCTAGTTTCATATAAGGAATGGAGACAAGGTGAAGGTTTATGCATGTGTGTATGCTTGTTTATTTATATTGATATTAAACATCTTTAAAGTAAGGTTTTAACAAGCTGGAAGGCAAGGCTACCCATATAGGGTCTTTATAAATCTATAAAACTGATGTATCAAAAGATAACTACATATTATCTAAAGAACAAATATCAACAAAAGGATTTGTCCTTCCCTTTTTTTTAATCTCTCTTTTGGTTATATATAAGATTTGCATGAATTTAAAGGTTTTATCTCTCCCTTCTTTTGTTTGGTAACGTGTGTGTGTGTGTGTGTGTGTATATATATATATATATATATATATATATATATATATATATATATATATATATATATATATATATATATATATATATATATATATATATATATATATATATATATATATATATATATATATATATATATATATATGAAGATGTCAAACTTATTAATATGACACTTTCGATAATTCTTTATCCTATCAGTATAACAAAATTCACCGTTGAATTAAAAGTTATTATTATATAGATCATGTCTATAAAATTTAACATTAATTGAAAATTATTTGATATGTCCACGAATTGCATAAAAACTAACGACTTACAAAACTTCATAAAAATCGTTAATTTTGATCATTCTCTTTAACATATAAAATGATTTATGATTGATGTTAAATCTTATAGAGATGATCTATATGATAATAGTTTTCAATCCGACGGTGAATTTTGTTATACAGATATTCAATAAAGAGTTATCGAAGATATCATATTATTAAATTTGACACTTTGATGTCATTTGATCTTGACTCATATATATATATATATATATATATATATATATATATATATATATATATATATATATATATATATATATATATATATATATATATAGTGTTATATTTGGTAAAATTCTACACTAGAACGTCCCCACCGACCATTGGACCGTTCAGACGGAATTCAAGAAAATCGTCTGAGAGGTCCCATCGAGAAGACCCACACACTCCTTATACTTTTTTACCAGTACAATGACGCCCACCGCGGGATCCCAATAAAACTAACTTAGGTCACACATTCTCTTGTCACCATCATCATTTTCGTTGTTGCCCTTCACTCCTACACTAAGCCATTTTTAACCATGGTTACTAGGAGAGTTTTATCCTCTACGCCAGAAGGCACATCGGTTGCGGTGATGATCGTGCTATGGCAGAGATGCGCGCTGTCATCGGTGAACTATGACTTCATAACCAGACATTGGAGGATGACGTCCACAACATCAGACAGCTCCAACAAGAGGTCAAACCTTAGAAAAAGGTGGAACTGTTAGACCAACAACCACTCTCAAACGAAATATGGGGGCGCTTGTTCGTAAGTGTAGCGGTAAAAAATTTGAGATTAAGCTATCGATTAACTTAACTCACAAAACAAGAGTCGCCACCGTGCTTTTATTGTTTCCAAAGAAAAAGGGAAAAAAGTGAGAAGAAAACTCGAAGAAGTTTTTAAAACAAAACTAATAAAAGAGATAAAGTTTGGGGGTTAGTTATGTAAAGGGAAGGTATTAGCATCCTAAACATTTATGGTACTCCATGGGAACCTCGTTGAAAATGTGTACAATTTGGTTTGAAAAGGGTGTTGTTTGTAAAAGATTTGAGAGATGGGAAAAGAATTATATTTTTCTTATTTTTGTGTTTGCCAAGACTTTTGAAGTCTCATGCCTACGTACCAACAAAGTGCAATGGAGGATCAAAACCTCGTAGTTCGTGGTAAAAATAACAAAGAAGTTTATTTTGATTCATTTTTAATGAAAATACATTTTGTCATTTTTAGGAGAATACTCAACTAGTCACCCACATGTATGAGAACTTTGCATCATCATGAGAAGGACTCCGACTTGGATAAGGATCAACAAGTATGTCACTAACTCTATTAGATGGAAAAGAGTTATCATCAATACTATGGAGATAGGAGAATTATATCTCAACTATGGAAATGCCTTATGTCTAATGTCTTGAGAAAAAGTTTTAAAAGGAAAATGGCACAAAGGACACAAAAATGATTTGAGTGAGTTATGCATTTTTTAAGTCTTTTGAAATTGGTCTCAATATGCTTAAGATGAATTACCATTTATTAGGAAAAAAATTTAAAAGTCACTTGACATAAGTCAAGGTTCATTAAGAAAGTGGTTCAATTTAAAAAACAAGAATGTTTTGAAAAAAAAAAGGAGATTTTGAAAATTAAAGAAGGGGAGGAAAAGAAGAGACTGTCCTAGAGTATAAAGTAAAACCTAGGGAGGAAAGATATAACCAAGAAATAGCAAGCTTTATGACATAAGTCAAACAAGAACTCCCTCCTTTGGATTAAGCCTCGAGCAAGCCAAAATAAGCAAATAATAATCCATGTATCAGATGAAACTAGAGTAACTCAACCAAGTCTCTAAAAGAAAGTCCAAAGTCAAAGGTACCATATGAATTCTAGGGTCTCAAATCACAAGTCCCAAAGCAAATGTCAAGATCCTAATTCTAACTCCATAACTCCATAATGATGCCAAGGATAGTAACTACAAGTCCATGAATTAGGATAAACAAGTTTCCTTTTTAGGTTTTTTCTTTATTAATGTCTTCTTTACAGTGCTATGAAAGTAAAGTCCAAATGGACAAAGAACAAGTGACAAAATGACAAATAATATGATATGAGATGTTAACATAAAGTATAAAGTAAATTGCATAAAGATAAAAGCATAAAGTAAATGACATAAAATAAAATCATAAAGTAAATGACATAAAATAAAAGTTAACAAAATAAAATGTTAATAAACGATGTTAGTAATCAAAGATGAAAGATGTTTTGGTCATTTTTTGGAGAACATTCACCTATCCACTCACAAGCATAAAAATATGAACTTATACATCATTTATGAGTAGGGTTTCAACTTGGATAAAATCAACAAGTCTGCCACTAACTCTCACAAAGGGAAAATGAGCAACATTTTCACACAATACCATGAGGAGTAGAAGACTTACAATCTCACTTATAAAAATGTCATTGCTTTTGGGACAAATTTAGCGCTATGTTAAGCAATCGTAATTGGACTTATGTAGAAGTCACAACTCCCTGAGGTCGATCAATAATAATATTTGTGTTAATACATGCTAGAGAAATGATATGTAAATCATTCTCCTAAAGTCATGCCACAAAAAAAAATAAAGAAAGGGGATGATCAAGCACAAAGGTTATGAGGATGGTCTATTACTTTAATCCACACTTCATGACACTTAGGACAAACTGATGCATCAATCGAAAGTACCTTAAATGATTCATGATCAATTAGGAGGTAGATTTGAAATGATGAAAGTTCATCAAGTACCAATCCACACATCATGAACAAGATGGACACAACTCATTCAATTGGTCAAAGGGAAAAGAAGGAGATGAAGAAAAAAGAAACAAGAGAAGTCACACACAAATTGGATCAAAAGTTTGATCAAGTTATCATCAAAATCAATCATCCACTTTGATCGATTAGAATTTTCACCCCATCAACACCCAAGATCCATTGAGTTTGATATGACTTAAAGCCCAAAATATTATGATCCAAGGCCAACAGAAGTTCACAAGGGTCACACAAATATAAAATGCAATTAAATGAAATAAAAATGCACCAAAAGTATTTTTAAATGAATTTTAAAATATGAATAAAATAAAAAATCCATAAAGTCCTTCCAAACACCAAATAAATGGCCAAGAAAATTATGGAAGGTTGGAAATAAAATAAGAAGAACATAATAATTTTTCCAGAATTTTAAAATACAGAAAATTATTTTTAAACCAATTAAAACAAAGGAGAAAGGAGAAAATTCATTAAAAAAAATAGAAAATCAATGAAATAAAATATGAAAAAAAAATAAAAATCAGATGTAGAAAAATAAAAGAGAATTTTAGAAATTATTTTGGGATTTTTTGGATAAAAAATGAAATTACTATGAATTTTAAATGAAAAAACAATTTAAAATAATAAAAGAAAAATATTTAAAATCAGAGAAAATACGGATCGTTGGATCACGCTTCATTAATTGCGTGGCAGATCCAACACTTCATATGTTAGAGAATACGATGGAATGCGTTGCAAGCAAAACATAGGATCCAGTTTAAATCCAACCAATCAGAATATTTCATTCCTCTAACATGTCTGATCAAACTCAGACAAACTGAGAAAACTCCGGTCGTCTTCTCCGGTGAGCTCTCACCAAAGTTTCATCGTTTGGTAAATTCAGAACACGAGACCACCACCATTGTGATCCTCTTCTCATCTCGAGTTCAACCTCATGCTCCAAATTCATTTATATAAACTCACTACGCCAAATAAGGGAAAAGACGGCGCTTTTTTTGGCCTATAACAGCGCTTTAAAGCGCCCTCTAATCTGGCGCTGGCATAGGTAAAGACAGCGCTTTTTTTCCTGGTGAAAGCGCTCTCTAAAGTGGCTTTTTAAGCCCTTTAAGGGCCACTTTAGAGGGCGCTTTTTAAAGAAAGCTCCCTCTAAAGTGGAAACTTTTAAGGGTTTAGAGGGCGCTTTTACTGGAAAGCACCCTCTAAAGTGGAAACTTTTAAGGGTTTAGAGGGCACTTTTACTGGAAAGCGCCCTCTAAAGTGGAAATTTAAAGGGTTTAGAGGGCGCTTATTTTGGAAAGCGCCCTCTAAAGTGGGTGGTTATTTAAATTTTTTTTTTTTAAAAACGCTATATTTTTTTATTTATTTTAGACAACCTGTATATTGAAGTAGTACACCCAAAACTGTATAATTTGAAGCCCTTTTTCACACATTGCATTCAACAAGCCTTATATACAACAATCCATACATATACAACAATCCACTGATATATAATCGTTTAACTTCTAAAGATTCTAAATATACAACCAATTCATAACTTAAAAAGAAATAAAACTAAGTAGCAAAAGCATCTCTGAGATGTATATTTTTTTTGCTAGCCGCAGTCTTCTTAGCAACAACCTCTTTTTGTTCAATATCAATAGCATGAACCTAAAATATCATAAAATTAGTTAGGTGAAGTATAAGATCAAGAATTAACATTTTCTATGCATAAATATCATATAATTGTGTTTATACCTTTTTTTTTATGCAACTGACTCGATTTGCTGCGTAATCCCCTTATATTTTTGGTCCCTTATCTTTTGAAGATAGAATTGATATTTGTTTAGATGGACATGTTCCATTGTCGTAGAGGGATACTTTCAAATATCCAGCATCATCATCTACGCGAATGAGGCTTGACGACAATGGAACATCTCCATCTAAACAAATATCAATTGATACTTTCAAGTATCCCTTGCCCCTTGCACGAATGATTGACTTCATAATAGCCATTTTACCTGTAATAAAGAAAACAATTAAAATCAGATGACAAATATAAAAACAATTAAAATCATAAAAGCCATTTTACCTGTAATAAAGAAAACAATTAAAATCATTTGACCTGTACCTTTTTCACTAAGTTCTCTTTCTTTTCTTGGTTGGAATATGTTCTACATGTCTCTTAACAACACGGACGGTTGGATTGATCCAAATACCCTCATTATGATCATTTATAATATATGAATCATTTGATATAATATTCTCATCTTGATCATTTCTGGTAAACGATTCAATCTCAACATCAATATCACCTTGATCTCCAGTGTTTTCATCAATTACTTTGTTGGAAAAAAGAACTATAGACCATTTCGTACTTTTCGGATCATTGACATAGAACACTTGTCTAGCTTGAGAGGCTAGAATAAAAGAATCATCTTTGTATCCCACCCTATTAAGATCCACTTGCAAAAATCCTGACTTATCCATTCGAATGCCGTTATTATTTTCAACCCACTTGCAACCAAATATAGGAATCTGAAACTTCTCATAATCAAACACCCAAATGCACTCGATAACACCAAAATACGACAAATTTGCAAATTTGGGGTTTAAGTCCTTCACACTTGATATGTGCATTGCTTCAGCTACCACGGTGACACCACTATTCTGCATAGTACTTTTATCATCTTGTTCTTTGGTATAAAATGTGTATCCATTAATCGCGTATGCGCTATAAGAAAAAACATGGAAACTTGGACCATATGCTAAGCATCTCAACCTTTCTGTTATTGAAGCGGGATCTGAATAATACTTTGAATAAATATGATCCTTAAACCAAGGTATAAAACATCGATTGTGCTCTCGTACTATCCAATTTTCATTTCTATTGGGATTTAAACCTCGGAGAACATCCTTGTGAATTTCAACATACGGCTCAACCTCATTCTCATTGTGCAGAACATACAAATGCACTTGATCTCGTTCGACCCTTGATACTGCCACGATTTTATTTCCAATTAGATTTTTTCCTTCTTTCTTTTCGACAAGCTGAGACTTGGGGAGTCTGATTGACTGAACATTAAACAAATATTCAGTACAAAACTCAATCGCTTCTTCAACAATGTATCTTTCAACCATACAACCTTCTGGTCGACTTCGGTTCTTCACGTACCCTTTTAATATTTTCATATAACGTTCAACAGAGTACATCCATCTCATATAAGATGGTCCACACAATTGTGTCTCTTTCACAATATGAACAACTAGATGTACCATTATGTCAAAAAATGATGGAGGAAAAAACATTTCAAGCTCACACAAAGTAATAACGATTTCTTTTTGCAACATTGGTAAGATCGCAGGATCGATCACCTTACTGCAAATTGACTTGAAGAAAGAACACAACTTAGTTATAGAGCTTCTTACTTTTTCTGGAAGAATAGAACGTATACCTATTGGGAGAAAATGTTCCATTATAACATGGCAATCATGGGTCTTTAAACTCTTTAACTTGAGGTCTTTCATAGACACAAGTCTTCTAATATCTGAAGAGTACCCTTCTGGAACTTTAACTTCACTTCGAAACTTACACAATGTTTTTTTCTCCTTTCTAGATAGAGTATAAGCAGCAGGCGGTAGATATGTTCGTTTTCCTTTCTTCAAGGGTCCTAATTCAGTTCTTATTCCCATCGCTATCAAGTCCTTTCTTGCCTTAAGGCCATCCTTAGACTTTCCTTGTATATTGAGTAACGTGCCAATAACACTTTCAAATACATTTTTTTTCAATATGCATAACATCAAGAAAATGTCTCACATACAAGGACTTCCAATACGGCAATTCAAAAAAAACTGACCTCTTCTTCCACCCACTTTTGACAAGTGTGTGGGCAAAAGGCTTGCCAAACTGAGTATCCAAATCTTTCACCTTTTCAAAAATTTAATCACCCGTCAATATAGGTGGAGCTCTGCCTTGTTCTGTCTCTCCATTGAACGCCTTTCTCCATCCACGGTAGTGATGATTTGAATTTAAGAATCTCCGATGACCGAGAAAGACATTCTTCTGACCAAACTCCAAGCGCTTCCAATCTGTTTTATCTTCACAAATAGGACACGCACATTGACCTTTTATGCTATACCCTGATAGATTTCCGTATGCTGAAAAATCATTAATTGTGCCAAACAACGTCGCCCTCAAGTTGAAACTTTCTTTCCTATATCCATCATAAACCTCCACACCGGTCTCCCACAAAATCTTTAAATCTTCGATTAAGGGCTTCAAGTACACATCTATGTCATTCCCTGGTTGTTTAGGTCCAGAAATCAACATAGACAACATCATGTACTTACGCTTCATACATAGCCATGGAGGTAGGTTATAAATCATAATAATCACAGGCCATGTACTGTGTGAGATACTCTGGATACCGTGTGGGTTTATTCCATCAGTAGATAATGCCAAGCGAAGGTTTCTTGATTCTTCTCCAAATTCAGGATAATCATTATCAATTTTCAACCATTGTGGTGAATCTGCCGGATGTCGATACTTTCCATCTATAATTCTTTCATCTGCATGCCAGGTCAACTTGTTCTTATATCGCGAGACACCGCATTTAGGACACTCATTTAACGATGCATACTCATTTCGAAACAAAACGCAATCGTTTGGACATGCATGTATCTTATCATAGCTCATGCCAATAGAGCACAACATCTTTTTGGTCTCATATGTTCGATTGGGAAGAACATTATCCTCAGGAAGCATATCTTTCAAAAGGTCTAATAACTCTGTGAAACTTTTATCCGACCATCCATTGCCCGCCTTTAAGTTGTACAACTTTAATACCGCAGACAATCTTGTGAATTTAGTGCAACCATCATACAAAGGTTTCTCTGCATCACTTACCAACCTCTCAAACATTTCGGGACAATCCTTAAGATCTCCTTCAAGTGCTTCTGCAATCTCTTCAACTCGATCACAATCGTATGTATCTGCGCCACTATAGTTTGAGGCATAGGTCGTACTATCCCCCGGTTCAACATTCTCGTTACTTTTCTCACCATGCAAATTCCAACATGTATAACTTCGATCAATTCCATGCCTCATTAGATGCGATGTCAACTGAACTGCGTCAACCCGTTTCCCATAACAACAACCCAAGCAAGGACATATCATTCTACTGGGGTCTTCGGCGTGCGCAACGACAAACTTAACGAATTCTGATACCCCATTCTCGTACTCTCTCGACAATCGATTGGAAGACATCCATGTATTATCCATTACTAATTAGAATAAACAAAAAACAATTTCAGAAGAGAAACCAAAAATGGGATGAGACAAAACAATTTCGCTTTATTGAGTTAGTCTCTGTGCACGGCATTCATGTCTCCATTTACTCTATCAAATAACATCCATACCTAAACTTCTTAAGTTACTAGCTACGCTATGTATGCTAGAATAAATACACTCATAAGTTGCATAGTGTACCTTTGATTGGTAGAAGGTGTTTTAGATATTGCTGCCTGAATAGTCAAAAATTTGAAACTTTTTTAGGGTTTTACAAAATGTTGTTAAACTACAATCTAAGCCGCGAAATCAAAGGTTTCTAATGTCTCTATAATGCAACCATAACCGAACCCTAACAATAGTCTTTGAATGTGATTCATAGCGATATCAAATTCAGCAATTTAAAAACCAACAGTCAATTGATGGTCGAAACAAACGTAGCATAGACAACAATAACATAAAACTGAAATGGGGCAAAGCTAAAACAAAGCAATAGTGCAAGTAATAATGTATGCTAGAATAAATACACTCATAAGCTGCATAGTGTACCTTTGATTGGTAGAAGGAGGAAACGTCGTAGATCTAACAGAGGTGGAAGGAGAACGCCTTAGAAGTAGCGAAAATTGTAGCAGTGAGAACCCTAACGTGAAAAAGAACGAAAATAACAGAGTGAAATAACAAAACGCGCAGTATGTTATAATTTTAATGTTTACTAAAGGGGACCTTAGAGGGCGCTTGTGGAAAAAAAGCGCCCTCTAAAGGGGGCCTAAGAGGGCGCTTATGAAAGCACTCTCTAAGGCTTTCCAGAAGCGCTTTATAAACTGGAAATGCACATGGACTTATAGAGCGCTTCTTTAAAAGCGCCCTCTAAGGGTAACCTTAGAGGGCGCTTTCTAAAAAGCGCCATGTATTGTTGTCCCTCTATCTCCTCCTTATTTTTTCGCTTCACCTTAGAGGGTGCTTTATTACAAAAGCGCCCTCTAAAGTGCGCTGTCTATTGCTCCTTATTTTTTCGCTTCACTTTAGAGAGCGCTTTTGTAATAAAGCGCCCTCTAAGGTGCGCTGTCTATTCCAATTTTTGCCGTAGTGACTGAGCAAAAGGAATTTCATAGAAGTTTCAAAAACAAGTAAGCCACAAAAAATAAAATTAATTGATGAACACGATCAATCAATACCAGATAAGTTAGGGGAAAGCACCAAAGAGTGAAAGACTATATTGTGGTAACTTGTTTGAGTTCAAATGATGCTCAGAACTACCTTGTCCAAATGGTAATCAAAAGTCGATGATGCTTAATATGGTTAGATCACTTCAGAAGGTCTCAGAGCTTGGGAATTGTTGCAAAAGTTTCAAAGGATGCCGAAGGTGCTAGTGGAATCAAGAAATTGGATTGAAATAAGCTGAAACTCAAAACACGATAGTTAAATTTTCTAGAAAAACCTTAAGTTGCAATAGGGATTTATTGGCTCTCCAAAGCTTGAAAATGAATGCAATAGCTTCCTCTATTTATAGGGAATGTGACTGGATCCAAATACATGTGAAATGATGCAGAATTCATGCAAAATGAATTTGATTCATGTATGAGAAAAGTGTGACTTGAAACTCCTCAAAAATCATCCAAATGATGTGTTTTAAGGGTCAATTAACTTCTGGAGGCTTGTTAAAACATGTTTATGTCCAAAACATATGTTATATTGGCTTGGAATTGAGATTTGTGATGTTCAAAACTCGGGCAATGACAATTTCTTTAGTTACAAGTTACCATGTTCAACCCAATAGGGCACCCTACTCAGGAGGCCTTTTGATCCCATTCTTTTCTAAATGTGTTAACATCATGGCAAAGATTACAATGTTCCAAGAAAGATTGCATTTGGATGTTTGAGCACAAAGTTATGTCATGTTGAAGTTGCCATCTGATCATATAACTTAGAAAAATTTGAGTGCTTCATGGCTGAAAGTGACATGTAATGTCTCAATGAATTCCATAGCCTTCCAAGCATATTTTGACCTTGGTCCTTGAAGCAAACTTGTAGAGGGCATCACAAATGACATTGTATAAAACGAATCAAACTCAAACATTGAAAATTTAAGAAGTTATGATCTTTGAAAGTTGGGGAAAAATCACTTGATAATACGTCAAATTTCACTAAGTCCACAAATGACTTATAATGTCTCCAAACGTTTGATGATCCTCCAAGCAAAATTGGATATTGTCATGTAAAGAGAAGTTCTAGAGGATGTTGATAAGATTCATATGCAAAAGCAAGCATTGAAAAATGTTGAGAATTGAATGAGTTGTGATCCTTGGAACTTTGACTTTAAATGGTTGACTTTTTGGTCAAACCTCTTGGAACAAGCTTGTGTACTTGGATTGTTCTTGCATTTCAAAGCACATGGGTGATCATATGCTTAAAATAAGGTTTCCTTGATTGCCTCTTAATTAAGTTGATCATATCTCGAAGTTGCTTGTTGAATAAGGCATGGAAATAAACACATGAACCTTTGACTTTCCTTGAGGAGTAAGCCACAAATCTTTGAGATGATTTTGATTGAAAAGCCCTTACCTTGCATAATAAACTTAAGGGAAATAAGACATATTTTTGGTAAACAATTAATCATGTAAACACAAAGGTAAAAACAAATCAATAAAGAGGTGCTCGATGATTCCTGCAAGAAATAAACCCAGAGATGGATAAGGGGAAGGACCAAGATATGACCTTGTTTGTGTGCAAATGATGCAAATGATATGTCGGATATTAGGATTAAAAATTAGGGTATGACACTAAGGGTTTTTCAAACATCCCTCTATGGCCAAGTTTGACAAACGCGTCGATGCCTACGAGTATGTAGCCTCAATCAACACTTATATGACCATCATATGAGTGATAGACTCTCTAAAATGAAAGTTGTTATCCGAAACTTTTATAGAAGACACCCTTATATGGTACATGGGTCTTCCTTATGCTAATATTAATATCTAGCAAGAGCTGGTAAGGAAGATCATACACCAGTTCACCTCCAATTGCGACTAGAAGATATCAAACACTAACCTATTTAACATTCTCCAAGGTGATTCAGAATCGTTGACTACCTCACCCACTTCAATGAAGCCACCATTAATGTTGTCTCTCCGAACCAAGAAATCTTTATGGGAAAGTTCTAAAATAAACTCAAGGAGAGATACTTCAATAAAGCCCTCGCATAAAGACCCGCACTCACACTTGTTAAAGCAGTCGCCAGGGAAGAGTGTTACATCAAAGATGAAGAAAGCAATGCAGAAAAGAAGGCTCATGACATAAAGGAGAACGTCTCCAGCGCCGAGAGCTCTCATACCTCTAGGAAAAATAGTTACACCTTTCCCTTAAATGACAAGTCCACATTTGAAAGAGTGGGGAAGGCGGCAAAGAGTTTCACACCTTTGAATACCCTTCAGGAACAGATCTGGCGTGAGGTACTTCATCTTCAATGCACCCTGACACCGCCTGCCCCGAAGGTCGAGGTGATGGGATCTAAGCCTAAAAGATAGTGTAAGTTACATAGGTTCAAAGGACATGCTATTGATGACTTCTACTAGCTAAAAAGGAAATAGATAAGTTGATACAAGAGTGATGCCTCAAGAAATATGTAAAAGGGTGATTCTTCCAATTGATGAAGAGACATAACCCGCGTGGGCAGGAAGGTGCCGAAAACCCTAGGCCAAACAAAGCCAATGAAGCATTATAGGGAAAGGGAAATAAAGTGTACATCATACCATCAACACCATAGGAGGAGGGTTAGCCAGGGGAGATGATACCAACTCTACTCATAAAAGATACACCCGTCCAGTTCTGAATGTATAAAACCTCTATGAGGTCAAGAGTATGAAAGCCCTGGAAGCCACAATTGTCCTCTTAGAAGAAGATGTTCTTGATGTCCACCCTCACAACGATGATCCCATGGTCATCATCATAAAGTGCCAAGAATCAGAGATCAAAAGAGTTCTAGTAGAGAAGGGAAGCTCCACCAACATATTATATTGGGACGCCTTCGAAAGACCATGTAACACCCTATTTCCCACATGCATAATTATACAACAAAATCAGAGTATTCACGCAACCAAAAAAAGATGTCACACATTCTCTTTTCAAAACATACATGTTTTGTAACACTTTATCAAATAAAACAAAATTTAACACCTTCACTTAGGGTGTCATCGCATGCTCGCCTTCACTTGGAGTATCATCACTACGAAACCTCTCATCAACAAAACATGCAATCAATAAATTATTTAATTTCAAACACTTTATAACATTAATTAAATCATAAATGCAAACTCTTCAAACATAAAAACATCAACCATGAGAGTATACTTTAACTCTACTCAACACAATAGAAGATAAATCACAAATGTTTCCCCTAGTGTTACATATCAAAGCACGTAAACTAAATGCAGAAAGAAAAAGAAGAAGAAACAAGTCTAAGCATCTACTTAGTTACTTGCTTATTTATACTCTGTATGGGATCACATAGCACAACAACAACAAAGGGGTGAGAAATCACAAACAATAATAACATGCATATACTGCAAGGTAGGATAATAACATAACACCCTCTACACAATTTCATTCATAGTATATCTCATCATAATCTCACACCCAAACTTATCAATCAATCACAACTCAACAATTATGCATATAACTGATTATGCAATGCAACTCGACTATGCAACTTTATGCATATGCATGTTGTACCAACTCAAATTTGGTTCTTCATACAAACCGGGTTCCAATCTATGTGAACCTTGTTCCCTCTCTCTGAGCTCCAAGCACCCTCTCCTATGTTTAATTACTCTATTCTTATTATTTTATCTCTAATAACAAAATTATTAAATTCCCTAAAAGAGGATATTATCCATAATATTTCATTTAATAATTAAAACACTGTTATTTAAATAATAAAATCATAACACTATTTCAATTAATAAAATAATTTTAAGTTATTCTATTTTTCTCTAATTACTCTTCACAGCCTACTACAAGGTCAATCACCCTTTCTCTCACCCACATTCATTTATTTACCCACACATCATAATCAAATAAATACACAAAAGTATACTTAAATTAAAATCAAATAATTTACAAAAATTTGGGTGTTACAACTCTCTCCTACTTAAAGAATTTTCGTCCTCGAAAATTACATTAAGTAAACAGATTCGGATACGAATCCTTTATCTGGCTCTCAAACTCCCAAGTCATATTTCCACCATATGGTCCTTCCCAAGATACCTTCACTAAGGTAATCTCTTTACCACACAACTGCTTCACTTTCTGATCCTTTATCCTTATAGATGATGCCGCAACAGTCAGATTATCTCTCACATGTACGTCATCCACTTGGATCACATGAGACGAATTTGGAATGTATCTCCTTAATTGAGATATGTGAAACACATCATGAAGATTAGCAAGTGATAGTGAAAAAGCAATTTGATAGGCCGCTTCTCCTATCTTCTGCATAATCTGGTACAGACCAATGAAACGCAGAGTAAGCTTTCGATACTTCAAGGCTCGACCAATACCAGTTACCGGAGTAACTCTAAGAAACACATGATCTCCCTCTTGGAACTTAAGTTCCTTCCTCCTCTTGTCATGGTAACTCTTCTAGTAACTCTATCAAGGTTTCATCTTCTCTTGAAACATTTTAATTTTCTCTGTCGTCTGTTGGATAATCTCAGGTCCAATTACAACACTATTTCAATTCATACCAACATAAAGGTGTCATACACCTTCTACCATACAACGCCTCAAATAGTGTCATTCCAAGACTCTAATTGAAACTATTATTATCGGTAAACTCAATCAATGATAAAATCTATCGCAAACACCTTTTTTTATAGTACATAAGCTCTCAATAAGTCTTCTAAAGATTTGATAGTTCTCTCTTTTTGACCATCTATCTGCGGATGATAAGCGGAACTCAAACTCAACTTCGTACCTAAAGCCTTCTGCAAAATCTCCCATAATCTCGACGTAAACCTCTGTTAGATACAATACTGGATGGAATACCATGCTGACTAACAATCCTCGAAACATACATCTCCATTAGTTTTTCCAATAGATAATTAAGTCTCATCGGAAGGAAATAAGCCGATTAAGTCAACTCGTCCATAATAACCCAATAGTATCATAACTTTTTGTTTTCCTCGGCAATCCAGACATAAGTTCCATTGAAATGTTGTCCCATTTCCACTCAGGAATAGATAACGGTTGCATCAAACCCAACGACTTCTGATACTCTACCTTTGACTTCTGGCAAGTCAAACACGCATACACAAAACTATTAACCTCCTTCTTCATTCTTGGCCACCAAAATATCCGCTTCAAGTCTTAATATATCTTTGTAGCACTGATGTGAATACTCAAGCCACTTTTGTGACCTTCATCAAGAATACCCTGCTTAAGCTCGACCACATCCGGAACTCACACACGGTCTTGAAATCTTATCACTTCATTTTTGTCACTTATGAAATCACCATATTAACCTTGATTGATTAAAGTTGACCGATAAATCAATTTGAAAGTCCATCTTCTGCCATTCTCTAATTTCTTCAAGAATACCATTGGTAAGTTTCAACATACCTAACTTCACACCCTACAACATGACTTCACAAACTAAACTCAAATATTTGAACTCTTCAATTAGCTTCAACTCTCTAGATATCAACATCGACAGATGCAAAGTCTTATGAATCAATGCATCAACAATGACATTGGCTTTACTAGGATGGTAACTTAAACCAAAGTCAAAATCCTTTAGAAACTCAAGCCATCTTCTTTATCTCATATTCAATTCTTTCTGGTTTAAAAGATACTTCATACTCTTGTGATCTCTGTACACCTCAAATCTCGAACCAAATAAATAGTGTCTCCAAATCTTTAGCATAAACACAACTGCAACCAACTCTAAGTCATGTGTCAGATAATTTGTTTCATACATTTTTGAGTATCCTTGAAGCACAAGCTACGACTTGAGGATTCTGCATCAACGCACCTCCAAGTCCCATCAAAGAAGCATCATAATACACAATAAAATACTCAATCGGACTCGGAAAAATTAGAACATGAGTCGACATCAACTTGTTATTTAGCTCTAGAAATTGTCTTCACATAAAGCATCCCAGAAAAAAGCTTGACCTTTCATCGTTAGCCAAGTTAGTGATAAAGCTTACTTAGAAAAACCTTCAATAAACATGCGATAATAACCAGCCAATCTAAGAAAGCTTGGAATCTCAGTAACATACTTCAGAGTCTTCCACTATAACACTGTATCAACCTTCGAAGCGTCAACAACAATTCCTCCACTAGAAATCACATGACCAAGGAAACTCACTTCCTTCAACCAAAACCCACATTTAGAAAATTTAGCATATAACTTCTTATCTTGCAAAATATCCAATGCCAATCTTAGATGATCAACATGCTCTTCATTTGTCTTCGAATAAATTAGGATGTCTTCGATAACATAACCACAAACTTATATAAATACTGATGAAAGATCCTATCCATATACTCCATGAACACATCAGGAGCATTACATATACCAAACAACATCATTGAATACTCGTAATGACCATATCTCATTCTGAAAGCAGTCTTTGGAATATCTTTATCCTTTACACGAATCTGATGGTAATCGGATCTCAAATCAATCTTGCTAAAAATCACAAGCACTTACCTATTGTTCCATCAAGTCATCAATCTTCGGAAGTGGATACTTGTTCTTAACAGTTACAATGTTCAACTGTCGGAAGTCGACACACAACCTCATACTACAACCATTCTTCTTGACTTACAACACTGGCACACCCTATGGCAAAACACTAGGATGAATAAACTTCTTAAGTAACTCCTCCAATTGCTTCTTCAGCTCACCTAACTCTGAAGCAGACATTCTATAAGGAGCCATTAACACTAGACTACTACCTGGTACTAAGTCTATTGCAAACTTGAGCTCGGGCTCTGACGGAAAATTCAGGAAACACTTCTCGAAAATCACAAATAACGATAAGACCAAAAACTACTCCCTTGCCTTTGGCTTCTAACGAGGCTAACATCACCAACAATTGTGCACCATCCCTTAAAGACTCTTTTACTTGCTTAACCGATACAAACATCAACTCTTCATCTTCAACAAACTCTGGAAACAACATATACTCATCCAACAATTTGCACTATTGCAATCGGCGATACGATGAACCAGTCATCCATACCAAAAACATCTCAAGGAAGTAGAAGCTTATTCTCCACATATTTTAATCTCTCTCCTATAAACAAGTGGTTAGAAAAACCTACGAGCACAAATAATATTTCACACACATGTCACATACTATGGAATAAACAACATTACAAAAACATGGCCGGATGGACCAACCTGTTATGATACCAACTATGTAACACCCTATTTCCCTCGTGCATAATTATACAATAAAATCATAGTATTCACACAATCAAATAGGATGCCACATATTCTCTTTTCAAAACATATGTGCCCTGTAATACTTTATCAAATAAAACAACAATCAACACCTTCACTTATGGTGTCATCGCATGCTCGCCTTTACTTAGGGTATCATCGTAGCGGAATTTCTCATCAATAAAGCATGCAATCAATAAATCATTTAATTTCAAATACTTTATAACATAAATGAAATCATAAATGCAATCTCTTCAAATGCAAAAACATTAACCATGAGTGTATACTTTAACTCTCTTCTCAACACAACTGAAGATAAACCACACACATTTCCCCCAATGTTACATATCAGAGCATGTAAACTAAATACGAAAAGAAAAATAAGAAGAAACAACCTATCGCCATCCTTCTAGTCTAAGCATCTACTTAGATACCTGGTTATCTGTACTCTGAAGGGGAGCGCAGACCACAACAACAACAAAGGGGTGAGAAATCACAAATAATAATAACAGGCATATACTATAAGGTAGGATAATAACACATCATCCTCTACACGATTATTTCACAGTATATCTCTTTATAATTTCACACCCAGACTCATCAATCAATCACAACTCAATAATTATGCTTATAACTCATCATCCAATGCAAATCAACTATGCAACTCTATGCATATGGATGTGGTACCAACTCAACATTTGGTTCTTCATACGAACTAGGTTCCAATCTCTACGAACCTCGAGCCCCCTCTATGAGCTTGGGCAAGCCATTATTCCCCTCTCTGAACTAGCAAACATGCCTCTTGATACAACTCTCATGATGCATGATTGATGACTTCGGCAAGTGTACCGATAGTGTCGCAATAATAAAAAGATCGAATCCACAGGGATTGCCTTTTAACAAGACAAAATGTGTGCAATGTTTAAAAACTAGTAAAAGGGGGAGGGGTTTCGAGTTTACAATGGAAAATTAAATGAGAGTTTAACAGAATTACAAAAGCGTTCAGGTCAAAAGTTTCATACAAAGTCAAATCAACATATTACCCAATAATATTTAAATAACTTCATCATAACACAAGCTAACCTAGAGGAGATTAGCTACTCATAATTCAGATTACAATACTAAAATCGATAGATGAAAGTAACATATGAATTCCCTTGAAGTAATGTCCTCAAATTGCTTCCAATGCCCTCAAAATCACCCTTGATGCTATAAAAATCGTGTCTTACTCTCCAAAGTTTGTAACCCTTATCAAAGTGCTGAATTTCCCTTTAAAAAGAGCTCATAATGGATCATATGCGTCAGAAAAAGCCCAAAAAAAGGACCATTGCGCGCGTGAAGAATTGTATCGTGCGATGCAACTTTTATGGCACTATCGCGCATGCGATGCTGTGTAATGATACGCGTGATTTTTCTCGAAGTTGCACTCTTTTGCTCCCTTTTTCACCCAAATTTTCACTAAGTCCAATTTCTTCACACTTAGCTATTTTTTCCTCATTCTTTGGTCTTTCTTCTTTATTTTAGCTCACATTTCACTTATCTTGATCTTATTCTTCGAATAAATTCATGCAATGACGGACTATCATCACAACCCCAAACTTGAATCGTTGCTTGTCCTCAAGTAACTCACTTGCAACTACATATTTCAACAGAAAACAAGTCGCACAATAACAATCGAACATTACCAAATTAAAATTTTCTTTTACTTAACCATTGTTCTAGCTTCTAACTTCTATCCGACAAATTCGGAAAACATCCTAAAACATTGACGAGTACTCAACCTGTCTCTAAGCTCACTTTGACTCACTCAATCGATAGGGTTACCTCTCAATCAACATGCAAAATCAATTATTCTTAGCTTGATCATGTTCTAATATATTTTATCACATAAATCGCAACACACATCTTAGAAATCTTTTCAGGTCATGACTTGACTTATATTTGGGTAGGATACTTTTAGGAAAGTAGGTTTAAACCTTTGGAGTTAGGTGCCTAGTTCTCCTTCTATCATCATACCTCTTTGTTCCTTTTTGACGGTACTAGAGATCTTTGGTCCTTCTTATACTTACATTCTTTTTTCTTTTTCTTTTTTTTGAAGAAGTGTTATATTCCACTTCTTATTTCCTCATAATTTTTTGAAACTTTTTGCCAATTTTCTCTAGTACCCGAACCCCAAACTTAAAACTTTGCTCACTTCCAAGAGCAACCCCAAACTTAATCTTTTTCATACACTTTAGGAACTATACTTCTACCTAACTCCAAAGAGAGGGTGGAAATAAAAGATCTTTCGATCATATGGCTAAGAATTTTTGGCTACATCATCGAAACAAAAGCTAAGCTCAAATTTGTTAGCAATGGATAAACCTATTACTACATTGTGGTTTAAAAATGCTCAAACTTATAAACAAAAAATTTCCTTAGTCTGTGTCAATCAAACTATATGAACTTAATCGGAAATAGATCTAATTAGATAAAATAATAATGCATGGATACACTTAAAAAGAAAGAAAAGTGAATAATAGAATTTATTTGGCTCAAACTTTACTAGATGAGGTATTTGAAGGTTGAGTACAAGTTCGTTGATTCATTTCTCATCCTTTTCCTTCAAGTTGCAAGTTGCAATTCTGATGATCAAGTTTCTTTTGAATCATTTGTTCAATGCTAAAGTGGTAAACTTGCAAATCTGAAAGAAAAAAATACAACTACAAACTTGTTCGTTAAAGACAATGCATAGTCATGGAAGGGTTATACTCGGGTAACTATTTTCTCTACTGGAAGGTCTTAAATAATAATAATCTAAATTATAAATCTGGTTATAACTGATGGGTTGCCTCTCATCCATCGCTTCTTTTTCGTCATTCGCATGACGTCCCATGCTTAAAACATGTAAGACACAAGGGATACCCTCACATCGATAAAAACTCTTATTGTCATTCCTTTATGAACTTTACTAAATTTTTCTTCCAATCAGTAACATGTCTCTAGATCCTCCATATATGGTGTCCATTCATATGCATTAAACAACATTTTTTCCTTATTGAACTTCAAAACAAGTTCACCTGTCTCCACATCTATTTTTTCCTTCCTGGTTGCCAAGAATGGGCATCGAAGAATAAATGACCCTCCTTTCATGTCAATCACCAAAAAATATGCAGGGAAGTTCAAACAATAGACATGAAGTAGCATGTCTTATACAATACCAATCAGATGAGTAACAGATGAATCGACTAAAGTGAGAGTCATATTGCAAGGTATGATCTCTCCTATCTTTAGTTACTTAAAATTTTTCAGTGGCATGACATTGATTTTCTACCCTTAATAACATAAAGCATGTGGTATTTTCACCCCACCAATGGTACAAGCGATGGTAAATTTTTCTAGATCCTTCAGCTTTTATGGCAATTCTTGAGGTACTATTATCTTCTCTTTCTTTTTCATGTTCACTTGTTCTTTTTTCATCTTCTGCTTTGTACCCTTTAGCAATACATGCATCAACTTATCAAACTTGGAAATTAATTCTAAAATATCATAAAATGAGATATTTACTTGAAGTGTTGTCAACATTTCTTTAAATTTTTCTAACATTCCTTCCTCATCTTTATGTACCAGTTTTTTCTTAATGATGGGGTAAGGTGGTTTTATGTAATTATGTGATTCTGGATTTGGGTCACTCAAGACCTGCTTCTTTATTCTCCTCCAAGGAGAGTCTTTATCTATTATTTGATCAATGGTGACTCCTCTTTCCGCTTGGTCACCTTGATTATTGCTCTACTATTTTTCAATCACATCTTCTTCTTTCTCAATCACATCCTCTTTAACTATTTCAGCTTCACCCTTTTCGGTAATTACCCCAAAGCGTGTTTCCACAGCCTTGCATGATTCATTCTTAGGATTATCTACAGTGTTACATGTAAATCTTCCACTCGAGCTTGGCAAAGCAGTTATTTGTCTGAATAACTGAACAATCTGCACCTTCAAATTTTTAATCGACGCATCATGGTTTCTACTCATTGTTTCATGGTACTTATTTACATAATCAAAGCTAATTTGAGTGACTTTAATAAATTTTTGAAAGGTCTCTTTCAAGTGAGAAAGTTTCCTTTGAAATGGAGCTTGTTGACTTTGTTGCATACCTTGCTTAGCACTTGAATTTTGATTATTGCTCCAACGGAAATTTGGGTAATCCTTCCATCCTGAATTGTAGGTGTTATAATAAGGGTTGTTCTTATGAAAATAAGAAAATTGAACTTCTTTACTTGACCCTTGCAAAGAGACCTTTTGTTTGCATGTTCTCCTCCACAAAAATCACACCTAAGTGCTTGTACTTGACTCACGTTAGCTTTACCTAAGTTATTTTCAGCTAGCTTTTTATTTAACAATTCAATCTGAGCTAAGAGTGTAGTATGGGTATCAACAACTAACATACCTTTGGGCATGCGCATAATTTCAATTTTTATCGACCTTTCTCTTTTCGAACGATACTCATTCATATACATATTCCCAATAAGGTCTTTCACTCGTGGTTCAATCATTGATTGGATAATGCTTCCCGCATAAGCATCCAATAACATGTGCGTCTGACTCTTGAGACCTCTAATGAAATTTTTGCATTTGCTCCATATTATTCATATTGTGATTCGGGAATCTGCGTAACAAAAGTTTGAATCTTTCCCCTGAGTCATAAAGAGACTCAGTTTCCTGTTGCTCGAAATTTACAATCTCTGCTCTTCGCTCGGTAAACTGAGTAGTGGTGAAGAATCTTTCTAGGAATTTATCCTCCAATTCCTTCCAAGTTCGAATTGTTCCATTTGGAAGGCAAAGTAACACAACCCTTAGCCCTTCCAATTAGTGAGAACCCAAACAACTTCAACTTAACCTGGTCATCAGTGACATCGGTTGGTTTGCACATGCTCCCACAGATATCTAATTGTGTTCTCGTCGAACGTATTATCTCGTAAACCTAAAAACACATAATTTTTAATATCAAAGCTAGTAGGGTCTGCCAATACAAACTGTAACACCCTAAACCCCGACTCTTAAAATAAAAGAGAAATCACGCAACTTAAGATGCTACTCAAAGTAAAACATACAACTTTATGAATATTTTTCAAAAATCTCACAGTGGAACTATAAATACCTCAAAACATCAAATAATTAGTCAAAAGAAAATACTCAATGAAATAAGCTCCAAAATACAAATTCAAAACAAATAATATGCCTTGTTCCTAATGTTACATATCATAACATATGTACCAAATAAATAGCGATGCGATAAAATAAACGAAGAAAAACTCCAAGGCTATCTTCCAACTCACAACAACTACTAAGTACCTGATTGTATGTATCCCAGAGGAGCACAAACATCAAAATAAAAAAAAAGGATGAGAATACATCTTACACATGATAACGGTGAAAATCAACAGTAGGATGGTAAACAATAATTATCACAAGTATATTATTATTCACGCCAAACACAGTCGTAACATAAATAGTAATGCAGATGCTAATTCCACTAACTCCTTCCTCAATATGCATGTGGTACCAAGTTTTTTGTGGATATCAGAGGTATGCTACTGATTTCTTCCACGGTCTTTGGTCCCTCACCTGAATCGACGATCCCCACCAAATGGATTTGAGACTCGTCTATGGTCCCTCAACTAGACCAGCAATCCCACCAAATGGATATGAGGCCACCGAATAGACTGAAGTTTCACCTAACTCTAAAATATATGCATGCATGATTATGTATAAATGCAAGCATGCAAATCAACCATCATCATAAATCGTCGTAGAAACATCATCATCAAAACGTCATTAAAAACTTCATCGTCAAACCATCATAAAAAACGTCATCATCAAAATGTCATCAAAATACGGTTCCACTCTTGAACCAACATATTGTCAATCACAAGTCATCATTGTAATCCCATCATATTACTAATCTAAAAATTATTGTCAATCACATGCCACCATTGTAGTCCCACTTGATTACTAATTTCAAAAATATAGTTTAAAATTAATTATTCTTCATCTCAAAAAGTGTAAAATTATATTATTACTCAACAATTCTAACTCACCAAAAATACTCAATAAGTCTCCAAAGATTTATTATATTATTTATAACTTAATAGAGTTCTCAAAACGAACTCTAAATAACTCTATATCAACCTTCACAACTTTAAATAACTCTAAAGTACTCGATTGATAACTCTTTAACAACTCTATAACAGCTATAACAACTCTGTTGACAACCCTGACATGATAGAAAAATAATTTAAATTAAAAAAATAACTCTAAATAATAAATATCTTCACTCCAACTCTAAAATATTACAATTAATAATATTAAATTATTATTATTATTATTATTATTATTATTATAAAACAAAATTCATTAGATTTAACTCTAAACAACTCGAAAACACTCGCAACTCTTAACATGTCAAAGTTACTCAAAACAAATAAAAATATGATTTTAAGGTCACAATATTCTCTAACATGTATATTACTATAACAACATTCTCTTCGAAATTTTGTAATCTATTTCTAAAGTTGATATTAATTTAAGAGAAGTGTTATTGGAAAATTTTAAAAATTAACATTGTATTCAAATACTAAATAAAAATATATAATTTATAACTATTTATTTAACTTTAAAAAAAAAATTTAAAAATAGTAAAACACGAAGTTATCTCTAAATTGTATTTGTATACTGTATTACTGTAAGATAGATATAAAATATACAAAATAATCAAAAAGTAATTTGTTTTAAAAAGTTTAAACCCTTTTATACCAACAAGTTTAAACTGTAATTTTAAACTTATAAGGCATATTTGCAGCTAGATACAAATACACCAGTAGAGGTATATATCAATGAGTATGAGATTTTAAATCCAAAATCATATACATTATTTTCTTTAACGTGTTAGTAACAATAAATCTAATTCTATGTAAATAAGATAAATAAGAATACTAATTTTATTTTCATGAGTCGCTCAAGAACTTAGATTAATATTCTCAAACTAATATGTCTTAGACTCAATTATTATAATTTGTCACAATCGCACAACCGTATATAATCACACGAATTATATACCAAAGTATAATTATTCAAAAATTATAAATTTAGTTTTATGATATTTGGGAAAATTTTGGAAAAACAGATGGTAAGATTTTGAAAATTGGAGAAAACACATTGTAATAATTTTGGGAAAATTTTGAGAAACAACACAGTCAAACATGATCGCTAAATTTACGGATAAAATCTTAAAACTCTAAAATACTATCACAATAACATATTCACAATTTTACAATAACAAAATCATAATCAACAACTAAAATTACTAAACCAACAAACAATAGCACTTTACTCACCGTAGAGAATTTATCCCAAATCCCCTTTAATTTTCAAAACAACTCAAACAAAACCACAACATTAATCCATCGTGCCAATAAGATTTTGTCAAATCTTATTTGGCCAAACAATTCATAGATAGTAAGAAATAAGGAAAACAAAACATTAACCATGACACTGAAGGGTGAGTAAGGAATTCTCGTCATCCCGACTACCTAATTCACCCATTGATAAGGAAATTCCCACTTATATTAGAATTGCAATGCTTCATACTTTTACTACAACTTCTCTTTCCTAGAGCTCTCCTTAGGGTTCTTAGCCTCATTTTAAGTTTTCTAATTTTTTTTATATATCAACTTCCCAATTGTTCTCAAACCAAACAACCACTTTTGTAAAATTTATATTAATTTCCCCCAATTCATGTACGTTAACTAAATATATTAACATACTATCCTTATTCCCAATCTAACTTAAAAAAAAAATAATTTCAAACTATTATCCCAATTTAAAAACACTCAATTATTATCCCTATTTATTATCTCTTAAACTTTTTAACTGTAAAAGATAATATTATTATAATAAATCTCAATATTAATTACCCGAATAAATAATAGTTTATTTAATCCTTAAACTTTTCAAATATTTTATTTAAATAAACATTATTATTAAATAAACATTATTATTAAATAAATATTTAAATAAAATAATTTCAGTTTAAATAAAATAATAAATATAACATTACCATAAATGATTGTCTCAAAAATATAGTATTTTTACTGTAACACTTAATTTCTAAATAATTATTCCAATTAATTAAATATACTTATTAAATAAATATGTAATAAAAATCCATAATATTATAAATTATTTTTAATAATTATAATTACTCCAATTGTTACTAAATAATTTAAAATCATCTAAATTTCTAATAATTTAAATAGATTTTGAAAACAACTATATTTGTATCAAATAAATGGGATACCCCTATTTTTATTAAATAATTATTTCAATTAAATAAATATTTAATTATAACAATAATAATGGATTATTTCTAGAAATTCTAATTATTCTAACAACTACTAAAAATCAAATTATCTAATGATTATTAATAATCTAAATTTTATTTTCTCTGCTCTCAACCTCAATATTTTCCGTAATTATGAAATTACTAAAATACTCTCAAATCTCCCAAAACATCAAAATAACTCAAATACTCTAGAATAATTTAAATACACCAAATATCAAACACATCAACACTTCAATAATTAAATAAAAATTATTTATCTAAATTTGGGATGTTACACAAACCCTCTCGAAACCTGTCTGTCGTCATCGGTTCTTTTACAGTAATCCCCCATAGTTTGGGGTGGTATAGCTGTGATGATCATTTCCTCTTCGGATTCAAAAGAAATTAGAGGTTGACCTTCAATTAAGATCCCTTGAGCTATATTTTCTTCCTTGACTTCTCTCCTAATAGCACATGCAGTTCTTCCAATATTTGGATCAAACAGTGTCAATGTCGATCCTGAGTCGCGCATACACAAATAAGAAATACCTCAGTAGCACTATGATTAATAAGAAAATAAAAATAAAATCAAAAAGACTAAACGTAAAACGTTGCGCAAACGCCGCCTTATTGAAATATCAACAGTCTCCGGCAACGACGTCAAAAATCTTATAACTTCTCAACAAGTGTACTGATAGTGTCACGATAATAAAAAGATCGAATCCATAAGGATTGCCTTTTAACAAGACAAAATGTGTGCAATGTATAAAAATTAGTAAAAGGGGGGTTTTCAAGTTTGCAATACGAAAAGTAAATGAGAGTTTAAACTGAATTACAAAAGCGGCCAGATTGTGCTTAGAATCCCATATTTCTCTATTATCGATGTTTGATGCCTTATATGAAAGATCTTATCATTATAACCCCCCGACGAATTAACAAAGCCGCTATAACTAATCCCTCGCAAAATAACTCACTAATCACTACTCGGAGCTTTCTATTCCTATTCCACCTGTGTAAGCAGGATTAGGCAATGCACAAAACGTTAATTCCCTATGCCATTACTCAAGGTCTTCTATTCATATTCAACCAACGTAAGTACAATAATTTTCCTAGGTCTAACACATAGACTAATGGTTAGTATTCCCTATGTACCAAAAATCAATTTAAAAAAGTTTCTCACGTAAAATGAATTAAGAAACAATAAGCAATTGAATGTGATTATAGATCAAAATCTTCATACAAAGTCAAATTAACATGTTACCAAAGAATATTGAAATAAGTTCATCATAACAAAATCTAACCTAGAGGATCTTAGCTAGTCATAATTTAGATTACAATATCAAAATCGATAGGTGAAAATAGCATATGAATTTCCTTGAAGTAATGGTCTCCAATGGCTTTCAGTACCCTAAAAATCACCGCTGATGCTGTAAAAATTATGCATTGCTCTCCAAAGTTCGTAACCTTTGTCAAAGTGCAGAATTTCCCTTTAGAAAGATCTCGGAATTGATCAAATGCATCAGAAAAATCCTAGAAAAAGAGACCATTGCTCGCGTGTTGACTTTTATCATGCGCATGATGTAGCTTTTATGGCATTATCGCGCATGTGATGTTGCACGTGATTTTTTCCTAACTTGCACTATTTTGCTCCCTTTTTCACCCAAATTTTCACTAAGTCCAATTTCTTCACACTTAGCTATTTTTTCCTTTTTCTTTGGTCTTTCTTCTTCATTTTAGCTCATCTTTCACTTATTTTGATCTGATTCTTCGACTAAATTCATGCAATGACGGACTCTCGTCAATGATCATATCATCAAATTAATGTGTTAATACCTTTCTCTGATCCTAACATAAATGCATTGACAACTCAAGTAATCCCCTATGTGGATTACATTACACTAAAATCCTAAAATGCACATTATCAATAAAAAATGCAACACAAGTATGCAAATAATTCATCTCAACATAATTATATTTCAAACAACACATCAATTTAATCAACTCATTATGCAAATATAATGATCACAATAACTAATCATACAATGTTCCATAAACAACATCAAAACATAAATAATATACAACAACGTAGTTCCCCTTCGAACTACCACCACCACAACAACAATTATGCATATTCACATACAAGTATCACACAACTTAAATATTCATATACCATATAAACCCAAATTTATGCATACAAAACATCATCTTTCGTTAATCACATAACAACACCAAATAATATCATCGATTTAATTATTATAATTAAATGATTTTTCTAAATCAATTATTAACACTCAACAACTTAATGTAATCATATAATGAATTAATTTAAATCACCCAAAACATGTCTAACAACAATTAACATGAATCACACAACAACACAATACATAAAACTCAACTCAACAGCTAGAAACACAGCCACTAACATTACACCTTAACTAAAATAGTATATTCACATCATTAAGTGCACATTCAGCCTCTTAAGTCATCACCATGAGATAGTACTACGCCTTAGCTTTCCAACACTTTGAACCGCGTCGCAAATAGAGTCACGGATCTCAAGTTATGATATTTTTTGTTAGGCGTAGCGGGAGTTAAGAGGATTGACGGACGTCACCCAGAACTGGATTTTTTCCCATGTCCAGTTCGTCGCTATGTCCCAAAAACTGCGGATAAATACCCAGAATTTAGTTTTCTATGTTTTTCACCATGGAAGCCCTTTCGGACCTCCGATTTTGATTCCGTAAAAAGCTCTTATCTCAGAATTCGACGTACTATAATTATTTAATTATTAAAACAAAAATTTAACACATATAATTATCAATTTTCTCAAAAAATATTAACCCCAAAGCTTCAAACCTTCAACAATGGTTGAAAATATTAACAATATCAACAGTAATCACATACCAAATTATACACGAAAATACACATCAATTCAGCGAATCAACATCATAATATTATAGATACTCAAAATTTCATGAACAACTCAATATCCTATTGGAGGTTAAGGACTCCAGTACCCTACCCCTCATGCATAAGCCTTATTGAAAGTTATTCTCCTCCCTTACCTTGTTCTCCTAGTAGCAATGATTGGTTTGGTTCTTGGTTCTCCTCTCCTTTTATGCCAACTCTCCTTTTTCTTTTCTCTTTGCCTTAGCTCTTTCACTCTTCCAAATCACATACTATCAAAAATCTTCTAACTCTCTAACTTTATTTTTATATAAAACTCCTCAATTTTAGATTTACCTTTATATCCTCACTTTCTCACAAAAACCCAAAAATATCGTTCCTCTTTTATTTCCTATATTTAATTACTCTATTATTATTATTATTATTATTATTTATTATTATTATTATTATTATTATTATTATTATTATTATTATTATTTCATCTCTAATAAAAAATAATAATTAAATTCACTAAAAAAATGATATTACTCATATTATTTCATTTAATAATAAAAATACTATTATTTAAATAATAAAATCAAAATATTATTTCAATTAATAAAATAATTCTAAATTATTCTATCTTTCTCTAATTACTCTCCACACCCTACTACAAGGTCACTCACCCCCTCTCTCACCCATATTCATTTATCCACCCACATACCATAATCAAATAAATATGTAAAAAGTATAATTAAATTAAAATAAAATAGTTTACTAAAATTGGGGTGTTACAGACTACGTCTCAATCCCGAAGACTTGAAGCCCTTCAAGGAATCGTTAGTCGGATTTTCGAGGGAACAAGTCCAAGTGAAATGATACCTTACCATGAGGATCACGTTTTCATAGTAGGACCATGCCAAAGAAATAAAGATTAAATATCTAATCATTGATTCTGGATCTTTGTATAATATTATTGTTGGGCGATGAATATTTAACTGACTGAGAGCCGCTTTATGTACCTTGTATTTATGTATGAAATACCCGTTTCCCAATGGGTGAGTGGGAGTTGACCGAGGAGATCAGGAAATCACCAAGAATTTTTTAGTGGAAAGCTTCAAGTTAAAGAGTATATATCTTCCAAACGTAAGGGAAAAAAGGAAAGCCATGGGATAACGCCACCTGATGATGTGGGCGAGAGCAAGAAGCTTTCTTATTTGACCTGGCGAGACGATGAATCATGAAAGCAAGGGGAAATGCTCATTTCTTCTCGGGAACCATTTATGTGGTCATTATGTTTTTGTTATTCATTTATGTAGTTATTATGTTATCTATTTACCTAGTTTACATTTTTTCATAGGCGAGTATTGGAACTCTACTGATTGTAAGAACAAGATGTTTGCGAAGGTACACTTTTTTCCCGTTACGCTCTCCGGGAAGCGAGGATTTTTAATGAGGTATCTAATCCTTATTTATTTGCTACATCATGTCTTTGGATAAAATCTAGGCACACGAGAAAGACTCTCAATAGAGGTAATTATATGCTAGATCCTAAAGACGGATCCTTGCCGCCCATATATGTAATTATTACACGTGATCCCCAAGATGGATCCTTTCCTCCCATAGAGGAAATTATCACGTTGGATCCCCAAGATAGATCCTTTCCTCACATAGAGGAAATTATTACGTTTGATCCTCAAGATGGATCCTCGCTGCCCACAAAGGAAATTATTACGCTGGATCTTCAAGATGAATATTTTCCGCCCTATGAGGAAATTGTTATGTTGGATCCTCAAGATGGATCATTACTGCCCATAGAGGCAATTATCACGTTGGATCCCCAAGATGGATAATTCCCGCCCACATAGACAATTATTATGTTGGATCACCGAGATACAACATTGTCGCCCACTAAGGCAATTATTACGTTGGATTCCCAAAATGGATCCTTGTTGCCCACGAAGGAAATTATACGCACTGGAATCCCCAAAGGAAGGATTCTTATTTCCCGTAGAGGCAACTAAAAGTAACAGATCTCCTAAAGAGGATATTTGTTACTGATATGTGTGAGCAAAAATGATGAATCCCTCTGGAGAAGGGATTCTCACCGCCTTAGGAGAAACCATATCCATAGACATCTTAAGATTAAGGAAACACAACAGAATAGTTAATGCTGAGAGTAATTAGTTTAAAAAAGACCATAAATGGACCACCTTAAAAGGGTCCAATGGGCTTAAATCCAGGTGAGGATAAAGGAGGGTTATTCGCCTTCTCGCCTCCTTAAAATGATGAACAGATGTTGCCATAACATCATCGGTAAGCTAAGAAACACATTCCTCCATGCTTTCGAGTGTGCTCTGAGCCTCCTCGAGAAACTTCCTCAAACCCTCAACCCCTACTTGCTGAACACGAGCATGAGCGGCCACTCCCTCGGCAAGCATCTTCAGGTAATCCCTATTTACCTTCAGTTTCTTTAACGCATCCCACCTTCCCGGGTACGCTTGTTCAAGTTAAGCATCACGAACTGCATTATCCATAGGATATCAAAGCGTTTCTCCTTTAACATTTTCTCCACCAAGAAATATCTCATAAGCTGGATCTTCAACAAAGTTGATAGTTAGGAAAGAGACAGGGTGAAAAGCCTCTGATAATCATCTAGAAATTTCCTAGAGAAGGAAAAGAAATTATTAGCAAAAGCTACACTGTCGAAGGCAGGGTTACTCCACAAAGAAGTCTTAGAGGGAGTCAGAACATCCTCCAATTTCTCTGCCCTGGTTCCTTTTGGATTATCGACAATGCAGAAGAATCATCTTCCCTCACGGGAATCTTGGGAGGGTGAATCTAGGTCGCTCGAGAAGTTTCACCCTGCACCATCTCACGTGGGTCAGCAGTGCTGCAAGAAAAGACAACATTGCCCAATGATAGGTTGTCTACATCTTCACTAGGCGCTCCCATTGCTCATAGAAGGAAACCTCCATCATCTCACATGCATATAATGGACTGTTATAGCACGTCAATGCAGTGAAATAAAGATAAAAAATGTTTACCATTACTTAGATACTCCTCCACTATGTGGGCATCTTCATGGCCTCGAGTAAAGAGGATGAGGGACTCTATGGGAAGAAAGCACTCCAGAGCCTAAATCACTTAATGGTCTAAAGGAGAAAGAACATATGAATCCACCCTCATGATAAACTTAGGATCTAGGGTCCAAGATAGGGGTAACAAAGGCTCTCATCCCGCTTCCGTGGTAACAGGAGACGTATTATCATGTCCTCTTAGGGTTAAAGAAGCGTGAAAACAATATCTATGATGGATTGCAAGAGTATAAAAAAATATTGGTTTAATGTTGGTGTTCCTTACATAATCTCTTGTCTTGTAGCATGATAAATTAGTTTCCTTATCAAACATTTATTAATTGTATACCAAAATCTAATGCACGCAAAGCCATTTAGAATATATTGTATACATATGGGTATGCAATAAAATCTAACATTTGATCTTCACCAAGACTCAAAAGGATGATGATGAAGCTTCATAATTTTTCAACAAATTTGTACTTGTAGATTTAAACACAAATAATAATAAATAAATAAATAAAAGTGATTGCGAGAAGGTTCATATGTGTTAATTCTTTGAAAAATTAGTAAATAAATCCTCCAAACTCTGGGATGGGATATTTTTAGTCACGACCCATGGAAAAAGTTATGGGTGATGAACTGGTACCCGACTGTTTGACTATGGCGCGAAAATATAAGGATTTGTTATTTCCTATACATATTAATATAGTTTCCAATTTAATAACATGGGTTATGATTTAAAACACTTAGCTTATGAGGAAAACGAGGTACCTGTTCATGAAGAAGGCGAGTCAACACCAACCTACACTCAGATTTTTCTTTCGTTAAACTTAAATTTACTATAATGCACCTTTTAAAATCCTTTTGTATTATTTTAAGTTTCTTGCAATGGTTCCCTTTGGGGATGTTTGTAATACTTCCCTTTGGGGTCTTCTAAAGAGATATTCATGCCTTCGGGCAACATGTTACTAATTTTACATTATTGCTCCTTTCTTGTTTGACATTCTTAAGTTCGCCCGCATCAAGTTTTTGAGGATATCCATTAGGTGTGTTTCTTTAATTCGACTTGAATACGATAGTTATTAAGGCGAAAATGATTAATTCTAAGTTTCCAAAAAAATAGTATAATAATATGGCGAGGATTCTTGATAGGGTCCAACAATATTTCCTAATAAGGCTGCAAGGAATCCATATTAGAGTCAAGCATTATTTCCTAATAATTTGAGATAAGGTTGATTAACTGTTTTTTAGCCTTATCCGTTTCTTGAAGGACGAGTGGAAGCTTGTGAAAGGAGAAACACATTCAGGCGAGAACGTTTCATTCTCTGGAGAGAGGACCCTTAGTTACTATTATTGTCGATTTAGTATAAATAGGGATCCTCGTATCAGAATTCAGGGTGTTCAATTGTATACAAAACTTATATTACTCAAAGTATCTAAGTGCATTGAGAAAAGAGTTACTGAGTGAAATGTACGTAAGAATCATCATATTTTCATTCAATGTCAAATCATTCACGTTAATGTCATCTTCGTACCTTTTAAGTTTCAGTTGAAGTTGTTATTCATTTCTTTATATTTGCAGTCGAAGTTGCTCTTTACTTCTTTATAAACTATTCTTGCATTACTTTAAAGTCACGAACTAGTGTAGAAATATTCATAATCAAGAAAAACTTAAGAAAACTAGACACATATGTTCTAAGATCAATCTAGTCGATCATGCAAATAATCAAAGTATTAATTTTAAAAGACTAACAGTTGTTTATCAAGAATATATATATTAAGGGTGTCAGGAGGGAGGGAGACCCAACTACTTGGCTTACTCATGTTCCAGAGAGTTTATTCTTGAAAGTTTCTACTATATGAGATGTGTGATTTTTACAAATTATATCCACAAAGTTTATTACAATCAAACATGAGATTCTATAATGGCTAATCTCTAAAACAAACAATATGTTTTACATTGGGTTTATTCCAGAACCGAACATGAATTTTACACTAGACTAAGCTTTGAAACCAAATAAAATTTTATCTGACTAATCTTAACAACCGACAAAGAGCTTCTAACAGGCTGAACTCAAAACTAAACTAATATTTTACTTGGCTAATCTCACAAACCAAACAGGAAGTTTTAACTAGTTAAACTCGAAAATCCACAAACAACTTCTTCAAAATATTTTACACAAGAGACAATACCCTTTTGAGTAAATTACAAAGATATAACTACACTAACACACAACAATTCTCACATATATATTGCACTCTCAAAACACTAAGGCAACCTCGTGAATTATTAGAAAAAGATGGAGAGTGGGAGAGTAAAGGTGAGAAATAATAGCTACATATTTAATTTCTGGTGTATTTTGAAATGGAGAGAAATTCTTTATATATAGGAGAAATTTTTGGCTCACAAAATAAAAAGATTTATAGGATTTTTAATGACTTAATCGATTAAGTACTACGATTAATCAATTAAAGGCTTCAAAAAACGACAACCTTAATCCCGAAATGGCTACCCATAACCGTTATGTGTCATAATTTATTATGGGTATTTTTAATCGATTAAAGAGACTTTTCCTCGTTCTAATCAATTGGACTGAGTTCCTAATCGATTAGGCAACGTAGAAATGTTTCCTAAATGATTAAGAATGCTCTTGGTTAGTTTCACATTGACCTTGATAGTTATTCTTTAGGTTTTAAGGTGTTTTAATAAATTCAAAGAGGTTTTAAAATATTTTCAAGTGGTTGTGTGAGTTGCCTTAGTAATTCAAGAATTACTATTATACCTTTACATTTAACTCACTTAGACACAAGACGAGGCACTATATTTCACATTTACTCTCTTTTAGCCTTTGAAGCTTCATGGTCCTTTACTAGATAAATCATTGATTCAATTATTCATTTGGGACTTGATTCTTATAATCGGTGAGACTTGACATAACTTCTTGATATACAATGTCATATGGTTTTGCTGGATAGGAAATTATCAAGGACTTCACCAAAAGTTGTTTGACCTTAGGTGTTGTCATCATTGAATATAACTTGATATCTTGATAAATGAAGTTTTCACATGATTTTGTTTGACATATAGTGTTGTCATCATCGAAACCACTATGAACATCTGATTGTTGTAGATAGTTGTACATACAAGCACATAGATCTACAATAATTCCATCAAAAATGAGTCGCATAATTTTGTGTCCACCAAACTAAATTTACCTCTTCCAATTTTTATAATCATGCTATCATGCAAATTTTGTCAGAATTGGTCCAAATTTCCCATACATGAGACATAACCAATTAAAAATGAGATTTCATTTGCTGCAAATGTTATGACTATAAACCACTTAAAATAAGAAATGATGGTGTATGCTCTACTTCTTAAAGAACTTATTGATTTGGTTTGACTTGTCTTGATGCAGTAACCAAGATAAGTTGCAATTAATGAAAAAAAAAACAATGAACATACTTCATAAATAGTGCTTGTAAACCATTCCATTATCTTCTCATATTGCTAGCACAATGTTAAAGACATCAATGTTATGTAGAGAAAGTATATCGCATACTTTTTACTTTAGAGTTAAAGATATAGTGTCATTAGCACGTGCAAAGTCAAAAATATCCCTTTTTTATAAAATCAACAAATCTCAAAACAAGAGCCTTTTGTTATTTTAGGTTCATCATGAGCTACACCTACAATTATACAAAACTTAGAATCACCCATTTCCCCGCATATACGCTTATAATATGGATCACATTTCAAATAACCTCTTTGTATTCACAAATTGAAGGACATTTTTCAAGATCACGTTCTAAAGAATTTCCAACGTCATCAGGGAAAACTATATTAACATTTTCTTCAATTTTTGGTTCACAAGAACTCTTTAAGGTTTATACATAGAAGTTATATTTTCTTCATCTCTTTCATTCTCGTAAACTTCTCCTTTTAAAAAAGAATCAATTTTTGTACTCTTCATCACTTCTCTATTGTAAAACAATTTAAATAAGTGAACAAAAAATTAAATGAATTTCATAGTAAATAAAAAAAATCATTGAAAAATACCCAGACTAAAATCATAAAACTCAGTCCCTAAATTCACAAAACAATCATAAATTAAACTTGACTAAGTGAAATTGAACGTAAAATCAACACATTCCTTAAATTCACATTATACAAGTCCTGCTTATTTAAACTTGTAATCTTAAATTTAAATTGGACATTTTAATAGTTTTATTTATATAAAGAAAAATTGGGTTGTCCGTGTTTGTTGTGAGGCATTTTTAGTGAGGAGAGAAAGAATGAGAGAATGAAAATAAAGATTTATATTATTGAATTATGATTGTACAAACTGAATTATATATATATATATATATATATATATATATATATATATATATATATATATATATATATATATATATATATATATATAACTTGTATACTAAGTAACAAACCCTAAACCCTAATTACCGTTTAGGCTTGGACTACACAACTTGGATTATATCACAACATACCCCCATATATTCCAAGTTGTCAAACATACGATAATCATAGTCGATATGAATTGTTCCTAATTTCTTTCTCAAATTCAAAAATAAAAATCGATCTTCAATCCTTTGGTGAAAATGTTACTCAACTGTACTTCACTTGAGCAATGTCTTACTTCAAATTCACCTCGATTTACCTTCTCCCATAAGAAGTTAAATCTAGTTTCGATGTGCTTACTCCTTCCATGAAAAACTGGATTCTTCGCAAGATTTATGGTTGACTTGTTGTTGATTTGCAACACCAGAGATTTCTTCATTTCGACCTCAATCTCTTCCCACACATATCTGATCCAGATTGCTTGACACTCAACATAGGATCCTGCTATAGATTCAGCCTCACACGATGATAATTCCACCACAATTTACTTTCCTGAGCACCATGATATTAGGGCACCAAATACTTAAAAGAAATAATCAATTGTGCTTCTTCGATCTTCCTTATCTCCATACAAATCAACATCTAAATAACAAGTAACCATAGCTTCTTTGCTTTCAGAGTCTCGTCTAAATAGAATTCCATAGTTTATCGATACTTTTAAGTATCTTAAGATTATTCTTGCAGCCTTCATGTGTGACACCCTTGGTTCACTCATGTACCTGCTCACTAATCCGACTGATAAACTTATATCAAGTCGACTCCTACACACATATCTCAAAGATCTGACAATTTGTTTGAACAAAGTTGCATCGACTTTGTCTTACTCTTCATGTTTCTCCAACTTCAAATTTGGTTCAACGAGCGAAGATACAGACGTCAAATTATCCATCTTGAACCTCTTGAGTATCTCTTTGACATACTTTATTTGATATAACATCATACCTTGATTTGACATTTCAAACTCCATGCCTAGGAAATAAGACAGATTTCTCAGATCCCACATTTTCAAATTCCCTCATCATCAACTCTTTGAACTTCAACAAGTTCTTCAATCTATTTCTAGTTACCAACAAGTCATTGACATATAAGAAGATGATTGTTATATCTTGTGCTACAACCTATATATAAACACCATACACAAACATGCATTTGATGAATCCCAATTCGAATAAGTATGAGTCAATCTTCTTGTTCCATGCCCTAAGTTCCTGCTTGAGGCCATAGAGCTCTTTGTGCAACTTATACACTTTGCTTACTTCCTCATCTATCATAAAACCAGGAGGTTATGTGGCATAGACTTCTTCTTCTAAGGGACCATTAAAAATTCACATCTAAGTGAGATGTCGATTAACCTTGATTGCATTCCAAGACTACAACCAATCTGACAGTCTCCAATCATGCGACAGGTGCATATAATTCAGAGTAGTCGAGTCCTAACCTCTGAAGAAATTCTCGAGCTACCAATCTCACCTTATGTCTTGTTATTGACCCATCAGCATTATGCTTCAGCTTGAACACCCATTTCACTTCAATAGCTTTTGTATGTGCCGATAATTCGACTAACTCCCATGTGTTATTTCTTTTGATTGCTTGTAACTCTTTGACCATAGAAGATTTACAATTCATATTCTTTAAAGCCTCCATATAGTTGATTGGTTTAGCACTTGCAAGTAAAGCAAAATGAACTAACTCTCCATCTAGTGTGACTTCATAATCACTAGTCACTTTGTAGTCTTGAAGTCTTGTTGGACTAACTCTAGTTCTTTGAGGTCTTTGGCTTATGCTAGCCATACCCTCTTTGACTTCGACTATGTCAAGAGTGTCAACAAATGCTTCGGCTGGAATATTGACAACTGCTTCAACTTCGACTTTATCGATTTCTTCGTCGACGACATAGCTCATCAATGATTTGTTAATAGGATCACCAGAATTCCAATCTCATGGATAGCTTTCACTAATAACAATATCTCGACTCATCATGATATTCTCATTGATAGGATTGAATAGTCTGCATGCTCTAGTTTTGTGATATCCTACCAGAATCATAGGTTCACTCTTGTCATCAAACTTCCTTCTTCTCACATCAGGAACATGCTTGTAACAAATAGAGCCAAACACCTTCAAATGACTCACTGGTGGTCGTTTTCCACTCCCAACTTCTCCAGGAACCTTGTTCTTCATTTTCTTGGTATGGCACATGTTCAGAATATAAACAGTAGTGGAAAAAGCTTCTACCTATAAAGATTTTGGAAAAAAATCTTGCTTCAACATGCATCTCGCCATGTCCAATGTGGTACTATTTCTTCTTTCTTCTATTCCATTATGTTGAGGTGTGTAAGGAGCAATTACCTCATGATCAATACCATGTTCTATATAGAATTCTTAAAAAAAAAATCGATGTATATTCACCATCTCCATCTGTTCGCAAAACATTGATCTTCTTTTCACTCTTATTTTCGACAAGTATTTTGAATCTCTTAAAGATTGAAAATACTTCGTCCTTTCACTTGATCACATAGATCCAAAGCTTTCGACTATACTCGTCAACAAAGGAGATAAAATACATGTTTCCACCAATGGTATGATCATCAAATAGGCCACATACATCTGAATGTACTACTTCTAGTATGCAAGAGGATCTCATTGGCATAGTAAAAACAAAAGACTTTCAAGATTTCTTTCCTACTAAGAAACCTTCACAGAGTTTGTCGGGAAACTCAAGACTTGGTATACCAGTTACCATATCTTAAATAATCAGTTGATTGAGTGATCGTAAATTCAAATGTCCAAACCTCAAATTCCACAACCAACTATGCTTGTGGTCATCAACAATTTTTAGACAGTGTACTTCAGTCGAACTGACCATGGTCTTGAATGTCCTATTCTTTGAAAAAGGAGATTTCAAGACCAAATTATTCTGAGTGTCGAACTATTCCAAGGCTCCATTTTCATAGTTACTGAGAAACCTTTTTCGACCAATTGTCCAACACTTAGAATATTAAATTTCATTTCAGGTACACAGAGTACATCTTTGATCATAGTTTTTCCTCCATTTCTCCTTTAATAACTATGTCGACAATATATTATGCTTGCAATTAGCCATTATCGGCAAGTTTGAACTTGCTCTTCTTCGACGAGTCAAATTCTTCTAACCATACTTTTAGACCAGTCATAAGATTCGAGCAACCCGAGTCGAGGAACCAGATCTTGGATCGACATGGTCATCTGAAACTGCAGCCATAACCACCATATCTTCAGAATCATCTGAATCTTGGTGTGCAAGGTTCGCTCCTTCCATCTTGCCTTTTTTCGCTCCCTTATCTTTCTTGTACCAATAATTATTGGCCAAATGGCACCACTTTTCACAGTTATAGCATTGCACACCTTTTTTATATTCTTTGTCTTTTTAATAGGAGTTTCCTTCTCCTCTTTTCGAGTATTCATAAGCCTTATCATCGACCTTATGCTTTTGAAGGTTCGACCAAGACTTCTTGCTCTGAGTCTTGTCTCGTTTGCCTTTGAATTTGTTGGAACCACCATGCTTCTTACATGCTTAAGCCTACAGTGTTTGTATCGAATCTTGAATCCCTTTCCTTTCAACAATTCAAATACCACATGCCTCTAACATTACTACAAATACTACATTTCAAATGACCTGGAACGCGCTAAATATTTTTTTTAAAAAACTTTATCTGTCACCTTGGTTATCTAGGAAAATTGACGAAAAATGTTGTTCGGCATTTGAGCTTCGATTCCTAGATCTTGCAATTTTAGATTTTATTTATAACTAAAAAGGAACCTTTATTTTTTAAACATTTTACATCGGATATTATCCCTCGCTTGTTGAAGAAAACCGAGATAAAAACTCTAAAAACATTTTTTATTCCTTCAGAATTATAATATTTTGTCTCATTCACTTTTTGCACCCTAGCCAACGAAAGGAACCCATTCTTCTCCAGCGAACGAAGGAGTTTCCCAATACTCAAAACCACCACCTTCCTCTCCGAGGAGGAAGTAAGCTCAAGTTCTTCTCTGTTGACTCTCTCGTCATATTTCTGGTATGTACAAATTCTCCATTATTGTTGTTGTAGTTTCTGTCGTTGATGTCGTAGATGTAGGCCATCGTTGTCGTCATCTTCGTCGTTGTTGTTGTTTTATCATTGATGTTGTTGCCATATGTGATTTTTTGTTGTTGTTATGTCATTGATGTTGTTTCCATATGTGGTTGTTGTTGTTGTTGTTATTATTATGGTTTTTGAGACTTATAATGTTTATTATAATGTTGTTATGGTATTTGTTGTTGCTTTGGTAGTTATTGTTGGTTGTGTACTATTTTTATTTTATTTTCAGAAGTTGTATGTGATTATGGATTGTAGTTAGATGAAAGGCAATATATTAAGTAAATAGTATGATAATGGAGTGATTCAATTCTTGATTTTGCGGGAAAAGGCCTTCCTAAGGAGAAGGGGATTTTTTGGTGTCCTTATTAAACTTGTCGAAATATGCACAAACATCCAAGGGATGAAATATTCAATCATTTAAGTTGTGATAGAATTATTCAAAATTACACGAAATGGCTATGGCATGGTGAAGTGACAAAAAAGACCTATGTTACCTACAGTTGAAGATGATGATGAGTTTATGAAGGATACTCTAGAATACATGATTCATGATATAGGGGTAGATTCTTTCAAGAATTCTAATGTGGTAGATACTTTGAAAAAATACATGGAAGAGTCGTTGTATCCGGGATGCAAAAGTTTCACAAGATTGTTAGATGTGTTAAGACTATTTATTCTTAAGGCAAGAGGTGGGTGGACCGATAAAAGTTTCACTGAGTTGCTTGAATTGTTGTAAGAAATGCTTCTAGAAGGTAACATATTGCAAAACCCTAGTTATGAGGCCAAGAAGATATTGTATCCAATGAGTTTGGATTATGTCAGAATACATGCATGTCGTAATGATTGCATATTATATAGGAAAGGATATGAAAACTTGAAGAAGTTCCCTAGATGTGGGGAGTCACGCTATAAGAAGAAGGTCAATGGTGTTGAAGACAATGATAGTGTAACTAGAAAAGGTGTTCCTTCCAAGGTGATGTGGTACCTACTGGTAATTCAATGATTCAAGAGATTGTTTGCTATTGCAAATGATGCAAAGAATACTAGATGGCATACAGATGAAAGAGTGTGTGATGGAAAAATTTTCCATGTAGCTGATTCATTGCAATGGAAGAAAATTTATTCCTTATTTCTAGATTTTTCACTAGAACCGAGGAACCTTACGCTTGGACTTTCCACCGGCGGAATGAACCCTTTTGGTAATTTGAGTACTAACCAATGTCATGGCATGTTCTTCTCATAATTTACAACCTATCTTCATGGTTGTGCATGAAACACAAATATATGATGTTATCAATGATGATTTTGGGTCCAAAATAACCAGGGAATGACATAGATATTTATTTAACTCCATTGATTGAAGATTTAATACTTTTGTGGGAGGAAGGCATTGATGTTGATGATGCGTATACATGTGATAACTTTAAGCTGCGTGTCATATTGTTTTGTACAATCAATGACTTTCCTACATACAATAGTTTGTCTGGGTACAACGTCAAGGGACATAAAGTGTTCCCTATATGTGAATTTGATACATGCTACCATGAATTACAAAATAGAAAAAAGACTATTTATCTTGGGCATCGAAAATTTTTAAGACCTAATCATCCATACCGTAGATTGTGGGAGGCTTTTGAATGGAGAACATGAGTTTGTTTTGCTCCAAAGCCTTTAACCGGAAAGGAAGTTTATAAAAGACAACAACATATTAAGGTTGTACTTGGAAAGAAACTAAAGGTAAACAAAAAGGGCCCGTGGAGAAAAATAGTTGGAAAAAGAGGTCGGTGTTCTTTGATCTTCCATATTGGTTTAGTCTTGATGTAAGACATTATATTGATGTGATGCATGTGGAGAAAAATGTATATGATAGATTGATTGGAACAATTCTCAATATTAAAGGCAAGAAAAAAGATACTAAGAAATCCCGTGAAGATATGGTGGTGATGGGTATACGGCAAGAGTTGGCCCCAAAAGAAATAGGAAATAGAACATAATCTCCCCCAGCTTGTCACACTCTGTCTAAAAAATAAAAAAAAGTTTTAGTGATTGTTTGCAGGGTATCAAAGTTCCTCAAGGGTACTCATCAAATATGAATAAACTTATGTTAGAGATCGATCACAAATTAGTTGGCTTAATGTCTTGATGCAACAACTTCTACCAATGGATATCTATGACATCTTACCAAGGAATGCAAGGGTAACTACAACCAGATTATGCTTACTCTTCAATGCTATATGTAGTAAAGTCATTGATATTGAAAATTTAGACAAGTTGGAACATGTGACTGCAATTATCTTATGTCAATTATAAATATTTTTACCTCCACCATTCTTTGACATTATGGTACACTTAGTTGTCCATCTAGTAAGGGAGATTAGAATTTGTGGTCCAGTTTATTTATGATGGATGTATCTTGTAGAGCGTTATATGAAGATCTTCAAAGAGTATACAAAGGATCATCACCATCTGAAAGCTTCGATAGTTGAACGGTACATCACAGAAGAAAATATTGAGCTTTGTATAATGTATTTGTCAGAAGCTAACTCTATAGTAACTTTTTAGTCTCGTCATGGGGGAAGATATGATGGTAAAGGTACTCATGGTTTAAATATTAAAACTTTTAGCCAGGAGGTAGTTCTTCAAGCACATTTTTATATATTGAATAACTGGCTAAAGTTCAACCTTACTTGACCGATCACAAAAGTATTATAAAGGAAAAATACCCATGGATGAATGAAAAATAGTTGTTAATAGAGCATAACAAAACGTTCATAACTTGGTTTAATGAAAGTGTTTTTAAAGAGAGTACTTGTGCATCAAAGATAATTAAATGATTGTCATGTATGCCTAAGTTTAATGTAATTACTTGGAGTGCATACGACATTACTAGATATTCATTCTATACAAAATTAAAGGATGATCATAGTACCATGCAAAATAGTGGGGTTATGGTTGAAGCTGAATCCATGTACTTCTCTAGTGCCAAAAATAACAATCATGTACTAGCATCTAAAGCGTACTTTGGATTTATTTAGGAGATTATGGAGATTGATTATGTTTCTTTTAAAGTGCCTTTATTCAAGTGTATGTGGATTGACATTAACATTGGTGTAGAAACCGATGAATTACGATTCACATAGGTTGATCTTCGAAAGATAACTCATAAGAACAAACCATTCATCATGGCAACCGAAGCAAAACAAGTTTCTTATGTTACTAATCCTTCTAATACTAGATGGTCAATTGTACTTCAAGGAAAATATCTTCCTGATGGAAATCAAGATTTTAACTATGAGACCCTTTGTTTTGTAACACATGTACGTCAATCACCTGAAGAAAATGATTCAGATGATGTGCATGTTATTCGTTGTGATCATAAAGAGAGAATATGTGAAAACTAGTAAGTAAATATGTTATATCACTTAGTAATTTATAATTATTCATTTTACTCTCTTTTATTCATTTACTAAAGATTTAATGTTGTTATTGATTATCCTAATTGGTTTAAAGTGTTCAAATGATAGGTTTTTAACGATCGGTGACAATCTTAGCATAAAACTTTTGGACAACCTACAAGACTTTCTATTTTGATAATTGCTTTTGTTGGTTAATCATTTGATTTAGTTTGTTGTAAACTTATAAGATTTGTCCAATTTTGGCTTTGCATTTGGTGTAAATTATTTCTCTTTTGTGATATGATTCTGTAATGCATGTACAATGTTTTTGTTTCAGAAATCTGCAAAATATGGTTATGTATTATGTGACATGGTTGTGTAATTAAGTACAAACGAAAAAATATATAAAAAATTCCACCCCTCGATTTTTAAATAAAACCGACGTAATAATATATGGCTATTACCTCAGTTTTTAAACAAAACCGAGATATTATATTGGGCGCGCCATCAAGCTTTATAAATAATAAATTGCAAATGTTAGGGCTCGAACCCATGATCAGATAACTTTACCCCTCGATTTTTCATTAACTAAGGTGTTAAGTGGCAAATTTTCATGTCACCTTTCATTATGTCATTTTGGTAGCCGATGTTACATCTCTTTCGCGTGCGACGTTAAAAGCGTTATTTGTAGTAGTGCGATGAACCAACTAAATCTTCCAGTTTTAGGGTTTCAAGATTGTTGGATTCATGAATAGCTACGATAATGTGATCAAAGTTAGAGGTCAACATACACATTACCTTCTCAAATATCATCTTATCAGTTAAAGTTTTACCACAACCCTTCATGAGATGAACGAGATTCTTCACCTTCGACGCATAACATGCAATCTTTTCATCTTCTCCCATCTGCAATAATTCAGTCGTCGCAAAGTCTACAATTTAACGACTTCATAGTACTTGACAAGAATATCCTATATCTCCTTCACCGATTCAACATGAGAGATCTTATCAAAATTTGCTGAATATACCGCCGATTAAATGCAATACGCAATCTTGTTGTCTTTCTTCTTCACCTCCTTGTTCGTGATTCTCTGAGCATCAATTACGTTCTCAACAAGCTCAAGGACGCCATTAGTAACCACTTCTAAGGTTTCATGAAAGTCGAACAAGAACTTCATTTGCTTGCTCCATCAGTTTCAATTTTTGCAGTCAAGAATTGGAAGAGAATTCAGAATGTCATTAGTATCATTCATCTTTGCAATGATTGATTAACAACCCACAATCCCGAAAACACGATCACCGACGTGTGATTCTTGAAAACACAATCAAGAAGCTAACCAGAGCTCTAGATACTAATTTGTTAGTGTGTGAGATACTTTTAGTGAGGAGAGAAATAATGAGAGAATGAAAATAAGAATGGATATTATTGAATTATGATTCTACAAGCAGAATTACAAAATATGTCTATTTATATACAACTAACTTGTATACCGAGTAACAAACCCTAAACCCTAATTAACTTTTAGACTTAGACTACACAACTTGAATTATATCACATATGTCCATAACTCCGTCAATGTCTATATAGATATATTGATTATTTAATAATTAAAAAAATAAAGTTATCTCTTATAGAAACTATAGGAGGAAACCAAGAAATAAAAGTCAAAACATTATATATATATATTTAAGTTTTTCTACATGTACAATTTTATACTTTGTAAGCTATTTAATTTTAGTAAATATTAATATAAAATGGTTTTGTTAATAGTACTCATTAAATTAATTTTAAGGTTTATCACAATTTCTTGCGATTGTGATATTATAATATTGATATCGATTATTGCGATTGTTTACAATATTAATTACGATTGTCGCGATGTGAGTTAATTATAATTTTGTTTCATCATAAAAAAAAAGTTAATAACGGTATCGATATGATATCGATAGTTTTTATATTATTTGTCGTTGTCATTTTTATTGAAACGGATTGAGGGAAACTTCTCTGACAAATAATTTATTTTTGAAGAGATGGAAGATCTAAAATTTTAAATTTCACAAGAGACCAACCTAGGATACTTTCACTAGGCCATTTAAACTCAAGCATCAAATCTACAACAATGTATATTAGATCACCACATGTTAGTCTACTCTACCATACATTCAGTCTTTGCTTTATAAAAAACAAAGTTAGTAAAGGAAAGAAATTTCCCATTAGACAAAAATAGAAGGTAGAAAAAAATTTGAAGTGAAATCTTGTGTGATAAGATATAGTCATGTTGTCCTGATCATGTTATTCTGAAAGAATATAGAGCAGTAAAGAAGAGGAAAGATAGTGAAAGACAGATACTCTCTGTCGGTTTCAACTTCATATCTCTTAGGAACTTGAAGAGAAAGCTAAGATCATGTGGCAGTGTACCTCTTCACTTGAAAATGACTTGGCATTCATTTTTTTTTAAAGTTCATTATTCTTTCTTTTAACTTTCTTCCATTCACTCTGAAATATCTTTCTATATTCCATTTTTTATATATATACCTTGAGCACTCTAAGATTTGTCTCTCTTTAATATAATTAAAAAAAAATGGTTTGTTTTTATATTTTCCCAAGAGATTTGTCTTCAATCATTGAGTAACTAACTTGTACTACTATAACTTCATATGATTAATGTTAACTTATATATGTAAAAGGCTAATTATAACTTGTATGTACATTCAACAAAGTGACCATCACCTCAAAAGCCTAAACAAACAAAATTAAATAGTTTTTTTTCTTCTTTTCAAAATCAATTAATACCATTATTTAGTTTAGTTATGGTAATAATTGGTGGTTAATTTGGAGAATCTCAACTTTAATTATTTTATCATTTTTATTTAACTTTATATGAAAGTCATTTTAAAACACCTTATCACCATTATGTTTAAGATAAACAAAAATTTTAAAAATAATTTAAAGAGGGATCATTGATATTTTTAATAAAATACAAATTTTATAATAATAAAAATAAATAAAACTAAAAATTTCTTAAAATATATAAAAATAATAAAATGTATCATTGGACTAAGTATGTGTTTTGTATTAAGTCAAATTCAACCAAATCGGATAAAAAAAATCACATTGAAGCAAAAATTAAGACTTGGAATATTTTTAAAATACTTTAAAAAATGCATTGGAATGTGATTATAGCAATTGATCCAAATATACAATAAATCTATATTACGTGATATTCTTAATTACAAGTTACGAAAAATTACTTTAAAACTTCATAATAAAATTTTGTCTTTAAATATTTTTTTAAAATTTATATTAACCCCAAAAAAAAATATTAAAAAAATTATCCATAAAATATTGTTTCCTTTAATTTTTTTTTTCATTTTGCTTGTTTCAAACCTCATAGTACCAATGTAACAGTGAATTGCTTTTTATGACATATAGATTATGTCATACTATAAATATTTACTAGTGTACAAAATATCACATTTCCCGAAATATAAAAATTCTAGGAGAAAAAAAACTGCTTAATAGTGACGCAGAGAATGTTCCATACATAGTGTCAGAATAAAAAAACATTACAAGTGGGTCCAAAAAAAAGTACAAAGAAAACCTTGAATGTGATAAAAAGAAGAAAAGTATATATGCTTGCTTCGAGTTTTTCTTATCTATCATAACAACATGCAGACATGTATTCATCAATACTATTTTATAAAACAAAATTTATCATAATTAAATCAATCAATAAAGATGTAAAGTAAAAAACATACAAGTGAGAATTCTCACATTAACTAAGCACATTTAAAGTGCTTTAATTATATATTTTAGTTAGAATAATTAAAACTTTTGTTTGCCATGCAAAGGCATTAATTAATAATTATACCACATGATGATTTCCAAAACAAAAATCAAAACCCTAGAGTGTTTCACATCAAGAAACAATTACATATAACATAAAATAATTATCACATAATCTAAAAATTAAGATGATTAATCATTTTCATCCAAATGGTGAGCCTCTACCTTGTGCCATGATACCAGTACTAATCATAGGATTGTTCATCCTTTCAGCATGAAGTTGTTGGCCTCTTCTTGGCGATGGCCTTTCGAGTTTATTATTCATCGACGCATCGAATTTCTTTTCGCCTAAAAGCTCCCCTTGGAGTAAAGGCTTTGTATCATAGATATCTATAGTTTCAATATCATTTCCTCTATCCAATGATGGTGGTGCAATTTGAATTTGAATTTGGTCACCTTTGAAAGGATCATCTAAACATGATGAAGCTGGTCCTAAATCTTGAAGCCTTAAATCATCACTCCACATTAAAGGACTCTTTCCGTTTCCATTATAAGGGTTAGCGTTAGGGTTTGGCCTCTTCTTGCCAAGACATAAGTTATCATTGATTTGGATGAATCCATGATGGTCTAGGGTTTGTTTTTCCATGGTTTGTTGAAGGTCGAGTTGATCGCCGCCGCCGCTGCCGCCGAAAAGGTCGAGATCTTGAAAAGATGAGAAACTAAGAGGTGTACCAAATTCTTTCAATAGTCCCATTTCTGGAATTCCTTGAGGTCCAATAACAACACCCTTTAGGTTAGTTGTAGCTGATGCCATGTTTTCACCTGCAAGGGTTTGATAAGCCTTCTCTAATATACTTTGCATGTATTTTCCTTGAGCTTCAATCCTTAGTTGAAGGTGTTTTTGCACCTGAATTATAATCATTAATCCATGTAAGAACATCTCCATTACAAAAGATATTTATATAAAAAAAAATATGGATTCTCTCCGGCAAACTAGAGAGAATTCAGGTTGAATAAAATTGATTGTTGGATGATTTTGATTTTTTTTTTCTTTTCTTATTTTATCTTTCTTAATTCACTCTCTCTAGTTTATATTTTCTTTTTTAATGAAAAGAGAGTGAAGAGAGAGATAGAAAGTTAAGAAATAAAAGATGAAAATAACGAAGGAGATGATGATCCAAACATCGTGGTCGAATTAGGTGATTTTGGAAAGAAAAAAAAATTGATATGTTACCAAAACATGAGAGTGTGATTTTGGCAAATTTACCTTAATTCCAAACCATGCACTAATGCAAATATTTTCTTGAACTTTATATAAAGTTTGTGTTTACCTCAAGCTGTTCATGAAGTCTTCTTTGCACCTCAATTTGCATCCTGATTTCATCAACCATAAGTGAGTTACTTAGCCATAAAGAATCATAAAAAAAAATGAACAAGAAGAATTTGAAAATTTTCTTCAATTTTTATTTACGAACATATGGTTTAAAATTATAACAAGATATATATAATGAAAGAATGAAATTAAGCATGCATACTCATTCATGTTGCGGCCAATCATGGCAGAAGAGGAAGCAGTATTTCGTTGCAGTTCTAAAGCTGAAGCTGGCAGTGCAAAAAGATTTTGTCAATATACAAGAACTGTACATCATGTGTAAAGATCATAAAGTTCAAAGTGCAAAAAATAAAAATAAAAATTGTGAAACCCTAGAAAGAAAAGAACTGTCACCTCTCATACCATCCTTAATTGAGTGATCATTGAATTCTTTGTGGGGTTGCTTTCCAAGCCTAAATTTCTGTAATAGAAACAACAAAAAGAAAAAACAATAGAAAGTTATATAAATCAAAAAGAAATTAAATTGGGATCATCTCCAACATCTACGCCCTCGAATCCTGTCCCAAGTTGCACCAACTTGGGACAGGATTGAGTCTGTGTTTACGAGTGTTCGAACTCAAACCTGAAGATGGCTCTTGAGATGGTAAAGAGTGAGACCCTTGACACCCATAACCCTCATAATAGTTTTAGGAGTGGCTTCTGAAAAATTCAAGAGAGATCGAAAATATGAATAATAGGATTGAAGTAAGAAAAGAGAAGAACAAAAAGGGTGAAGAATAGTACTGTCAGGTCCTCCAAGTTGAGTAACAGCATCAACAAAACGTTCATGGAGTTCAACAGTCCAACGAAGACGAGGTTTCGGGTCAGTGGTAAGAACAAGACCTGAGTCACCTTGAACACACATGGGTCTATCATGTGAATTCATAGTTGAAGGCTTCTTTGTAGGGAACATTCTTTCCATCTCTGTGAAGAGAATACCACAGAGATTCAAGAACAAATGCCGATGCAAAATAGGGAAGAATAGGGTGCGTTTTTGAAGGAGAGAATGAGAAGTGAATGGTTTTTGTTAACGTTCTCAAGTATAAAGCATGTGAGAAGGAACAAGCCTTACTTAAAAGAATGTATTAAATATTATCTATTTTATTTTTATTTTTATTTATTTATGAAAAGAAATAAAGTTTTCTTATTCTAACATGTATACCTTCCTTTGTTAAAAGACACCTCACTCCTTATTCTCTCTTTTTTCTTTCTCACTCTAACATTGCCACCTTATGGATTACTATATCATGCAAATATCCAAAAAGTGGTAAGAGTTGGAATGTGTAAGGAGAATTAAAAAGATGGCTTAGGGTTTAACTTTTACTCTTAATATTTTATTAGGTAATAGAATATTATGTATACTTTTTTTTTACTTTGATGTGACATTTAACTATTCATTAACAAAAATATCATTAATTAAGTTGAGCAATCAAAATTATAAATATTTATTAAATGAATTGATCATATTTTTATATCTAAATCAAATTAATTATTTGTTTATCTAAATTAAATATGAATTAAATAAAATATTAAATATGTTTTAAATAAGTATGTTTTTATATCTTCGTTGTGATTAATTTTCTGACTTGTAGGTCGGAGGATAAAGTTTTTTTTTGGCTTATCTATTGGATCCAATCCTAGGCGTATTATAACTTGGAAGTTGTTGGTGGGAAAAATTCGAGCTAGGCTTGCTTTGTGGAAGGGTAAACTTTTATCTCTTGGTGGAAGAATCACGTTGATCAAATCGGTTCTTAGGAGCTTGTCTATTTTTTCATGGCCTTCTATAAAGCTCTTGTGTCTGTTTGGAAAGAAATCGAGAGCATTCAGAACAGATTTTTGTGGAGAGGTTCGGAGGAGAAATATAAAATCGTTTGGGTTGCTTGGAATAAGGTGTGCAATCTAGTTGAACAAGGAGGACTCAGGGTAAAGAAGATGAACGAGTTTAACATAACGTTGTTGCATAAGTGGAAATGGAGAATCATAGTCGAACCTCATGGATACAGAAACAATAGGAAGGCAATATTGGATGGAAATGTCGCAGATAAGATAAAGATTGGATCAACTTGGTGGAATGATTTGATTAACACTGCAGCAGGAGAGTATGGCTTGATTTATTCCTTTGCTGACTCAGTGAGTTTTTTTGTAGGCGATGGAACTATAATTCATTTTTGGTCGGCTCGCTGGGTAAGTGATAGCCCTCTAAAGATGTTGTTTCCTTATCTATTTCAGTTAAGTTCTTTGATGGGTGCATCGTTTTGTGTTATGGGTTCGTGGGCAAGTGAAGCGTGGAATTGGGGTAATTTTGGTCTGACTTCATAGGAAGGAATAATCCATCTCAATAGCGAGGTTCGTTTGTAAAAGATTTCGGAAGGTAGGGGGCGATAGAAGGTGCAATCTACAAGGTCGCCTGGGATCCCGAACCTACGACACATTATTCAGTTAGGTCAGGGTATGTTGGTATAGAAGCCAATCGAGTTTAAGAAGAGGTGAACGATGTAAGGAACAAGACGTTATGCAGGGTTTGGAGAACATTATCTCCTTTCAAAGTTAGAGTCTTTATTTGGAGGTGTTTTCTCAATAGAATTCCATCGAAAGATCAAGTATTTCATAGAGGTATTATTTCTTCTCCCCACGATCTTCCTTGCGTGTTGTGCTTCCATGAAGATGAAGATGTTACTCATCTCTTCTTCAATTGTTATGTTGTGGTTTCTTTATGGAAGTTAGTGGCCGAGTGGGCAGGGGTCATTTTGGTGTTCGAAGATTCGATATGGAAGAATTTCTTAGCTTGGGTTAATTGGGAGAAGATTATTAAGGTTTAGAAGGGTAAGGAGGGAATCATATGAATGACGGTTATCTGGACCATTTGGAAAATCAGGAATAACATCCTTTTTAACAAAGCCTTTTACAATGTTTCTGATTTTTTTCGGAGATCAAATGTTTGGCTTGGAAGTGGGATCTAATAGAAGAAAATTCTTACTTCAACTATAATTTTTTTGCTTTTTGTCAGAACCCTCTATGTTGTTTGGCTTAGATTCAGTTTATTAGAATTTTTTTCTTTTATCTTCTCTAGGTGCTCTTCTTTTGTAAGATGGGTTAGAGTACCCCTAGTACTCTTTTAATCCAACTCCTTGCTTATATATATATATATATATATATATATATATATATATATATATATATATATATATATATATATATATATATATATATATATATATATATATATATATATATATATATATATATATAAAAGAAATCATATATAAATATAAAAAGAAAAAAAGAGTGGAAGAGAATATGATAATGCAACGATTTAAGGGGGTTGAGTAGACCTCCTTAAAAATTGATTGTTTTCAAATATTTGTTTATTTAAAAAATATCAAAGTTTTAAAAATATTTTGCATGGCGGGAACACAACGCACACAACATATGATTTTGGACCATATTGTTGGTGTAGGCCCTAGAGGCCAATACTTTTGGTACTTGTATCGAATTATTTATTAATAATAAAAGGTTTTTTCTTTAGTATGTTTGTTGAATAAAGTCCATAGAATAGCTAGTCCGTTTAATGTATCAAGTGTGACTTAATCATGAGATCCAATTAAACATAAGAACACTATTCTTAAAGTATCTGTAGTCGAGCTTTGTTGTGAAGTGGGATAACATTAAAGCATTAAGACTATTATGTATATAGACTGATGATCACATCTCATGGATCATGGATAAGGAGTTACCAAGTCTTAAACATATGTATGAATATTAGGGGTAATATTTATACTAGATTGACCCGCTATGAGAATACTACATAAAATATTATGCAAAGTGTCATAAGTTACTCTCATGGTGATAGTGGTGTATACCACCCTTTGACTTGAAACAACTATGGACCCTAGATATAGAGTCGAGTGCTTTATTGTTGATCAAACATTCTCCTTAACTGGATGACCATAAAGACAGTTGATGGGTACTCCATGAAGCATGCTGAGGGACATGAGTGACCTAGATGGAATTTGCATATCCTGCGTAATATGATAAATGTCTAAGAGTCAAATATTGAACTGGACAAGGATGAGACGGTATATGTCTTGTGTTCAATATAGACATAAAGGCAAAAGGGTAATTGTACACACAAGTATTATCACAAAAAGGGATTTATCATATCACATGCCATTTTCGTATTTTGGGTAACAGTGATGTGTTGCTAGATACAACTCATTGTTTATTATGTTAAATACGTGATTTAATATAATTTCCAATATCACGAAAACCTACAGGGTCACACACAAAAGGACGGATTGATGAGAGACAGAGTAAATAAGGAACATCGTAAGGTACAACGCACTTAAGTGAATTGTAGAATATCTTAAGGTACGATGCACTTAAGTAGAATACGAAATATGGTAAGGTACAACGCGCTTAAGTGATTTTCGATATACCATAAGATATGGGTCATATACACTTAAGTGGGTTTTTTAACTTGCAGCTCACACAAGTGGTTCTATAAATAGAACCCTTGTGCATAAGCATTTCACTTGATGAAATTTCGTTTCTCTCTCTCTCTCTCTCTCTCTCTCTCTCTCTCTCTCTCTCTCTCTCTCTCTCTCTCTCTCTCTCTCTCTCTCACACACACACACACACACACACACACACACACACACACACACACACACACACATACACACACAACCTTCATTCAAAACAGCAAGCACTGAGACTGAAGGAATCCGTTTGTGTGGATTGAGTAGAGGCGTTGTCATTATTCAACGCTTGTGATCACTCCTTAGACCTACATCAAAGGTTTCAATCGCCACAAGAGGTAACAGTTTCTATCACTGAGCATTCTCATTCGTAAGGATCACTAAAGGAAAAATTTTAATTTCCGCTGCGTTTTTTATCACAATTTTCCTTCACATATCTTCACAACATTTCAATCGATACACAAAAATAAAAGGATAAAACAAACAACTATAAACCAGCCATTTGATATAGCGAACTATAACAAATTACATGAGAAATGTAACTGGGGAATTTAATACAATGCAAGAACTCTATAATTGTAGTTTCGAGACTTAAACGACAACAAGAATAATTTGAGGTTTTGATTTAACAAAATCTTCACTTATTCACGAAATTGCTATCATGGCAATAAACCTATCCGCATCCGATTCTAAAAAAGCAATACATACCTAATCATGCAATTACATTCAAAATTAAAATAGAGACAAAAGAGAAGAGGGTAGGTCAGATGTACAGTGGTTCGATAATCGTGCCTACACCATTCTCAAATGGTTTTCCATTGAAATTTTTATGATCTTCCACTATGAATTTAACAAATATTACAAGATGTTCACAACAATGACAATTTGAATAATCATGAAAATATAAAATTTTCAATTCCAATCCTCGTTGACTTTACACAGTATCTAACATTATATACATGCAAAATATTTACTCAAATTTGTCTTAAATCTTTGACCACCAAGAATGCTGCTCCACCATTCTACAACGATCTTTAGTCAATACTAACGGCATCTCGAGGTTTGACCTATCTGAAGATTGAGAAAAACTCTCATTTTGTCTGTAGGCTTTCACACAACATTGCCAAAGAAATTATGGAGAGAAGAACCGCCTTATTTTCTGTTGCACTTGTCAAAACCAGCCACAATCACACAATTTGCAAATCCCTGACATCTCAAAAAAATTTAAAAGAAAATGTTAACCAAAATAACAATTCTCCTCGTAGATCTCACACTTTGAAAATGAGAGTTAGATCCACGTAAAAATTGATGAAGAAGGAGGTAGAAGATAAAATATTTTATTTTCAAACACTCGAATCAACATCAAAATTATTTTGAAAATTGAGAGAACAAGTGTGTATTGAATTTCAAATCAATAATGGATGTGTATGGTTTCCAACATCGCGAATGAGTTTTGAGGGAATTTTTTTATATGCGCCGGAGATACAACACAAAAAGGAAAATCATGTTTAATTCGGGTCATTAGCAAAAAGTATGATTCATGTCAAAAGATGAAGTGATTTGAGTCAAGATCCAATAAGTAATAGAGAACTAATTTTATGATTCGAGTATTGAAAACATATGATTCGTGTCAAATTTACAGTACCAAATCCCAAAGAAATGCAGTCTGTGTCTGATTCAGATCAGGCAGTCTATGATTCAAATCAATCTTCTATGATTCAAGTCATGGATGTTCGAATCATAACAGGATGAAAACATTTCTTGGACATTCTATAACTTTGATTCAAATCATAACATGATTAAAACATTTCATGGAAGCGTGTGATTCGAATCGCACTTCCAAAATCTTAATTCTTGCAAAATATAAAGTGTTTTTTAGATTCTAACATTGTTATGACTTGAGTCGTTCTCAAAATTGATTTTTGATCTAAAACTTCGATAAGTTGACTTAGAAGCAATTGATTTTACCATAATAAAATAGTTTGATTTATACATGCATAAAAACAAATTTAAAATTCAATTCTAAAATATACAATCATAAAAGAGGTAATGCAAATTCATAAAAGATATAAATGGAACACAAAACTCTAAAAACACTCAAAAATTATATACTAATGTTAAGGTCGAAAATCAAACTGAAAACCAAAAGCGGGAAAAAAAACATAAATTCACCACCTACATATCAATCTATTCTAAAAATTGAAAATAGTTAGGTGGAGAGTAATCCAATTAATTTTTTAAATAAAAATTGTCATATACATTTCCACTTATAGGAATTATTATCTATTAAAATTATTTTTTCTCTTCTCCTACATACCCGTTGTTATCTCACGTTTTCTATAGTTTTTAAATGGATATACACTAATATTAAATTTTAGAATATGCATAGATGTATATCTTTTTGAGGCATTATGAAAGAGGCCCTCAAGTAATGATGATGATGGACAATATGTGGACTATAGTCTTCATGATTACACTATCTATTTAGATAAAATATTGAATAATAGGTTTGGTTAAAGCATTATTATGGACATAATCTCTTCTTTGGCTGTTTATGTATCCATGCGGAATTTCATGGTACGACATCCTTTTTAGCATAATTATTATAGTACGAATATATGAGTGGCCTCTCCGCTACAATGGTAATAATAGAAAGTGTTGGCTTTATGTCATTACCATGAAAAAGTTTTCAATCATATATTTGACAGATTTATTTATTCAATATATTTGACAGATTTATTATTTGTTTGAATTGGTTTGTTTGTTTGTTTGAATTGAATGGGTTATATTTGACACATTTTTCACAAGTAAAACTTCTTTTTATTTTATCATGATTAAACTGAATTTAAGGTATACATAGACTTCAAAAATTAGAGAGGATTGTCTCAAGAATCATAACTAACCTATTACTAGCTTCACTACAACTTTGTTATGTGACAACTCATTACACAAATCAAATCATACTAGCTAGGTACTAGCTTGGTGGGTGTGTTTGCTAAAGAAAAACGGTTTAGGCTTTTTGATTTTTTTTAGCTAGGTGGACTTTAACAAAAACATAAGACTCAAATTGGTTGTTTTTAGATTATATGTTGTTCAAGTTTGTGAAAAGATAGATTTGACTATTATAGCGCATGAGACATTTTTAGTGAAGAAGGAAAGTAAGAATAATGAAATAAAGATTGTATTATTGAATGATGATTATCTTTCAAAATTGAATTATAAAGTATCTATTTATATACACTTAAGTGACTTGACTACTAAGTAATAAATATAACAATCACTAACCCTAATTAACTTTGGGTTTGAGTCACACACAACTTGGATTATATTACATATCTCAGCATACCCCCATATAATCCAAGTTGTCGAACATACACTAATCATAGTCTGTCTGAATTATTTCTAATTTCTTTCTTAAATTCAGGAATTTATTAATCTTCAATCTTTTGGTGAAAATATCGGCCAACTGTGCTTCACTTAAGCAATGCATCACTTCAAGTTCACCTCGATTTACCTTCTCCATAAGGAAATGTAATCTAGCTTCGATGTGCTTACCCCTTCCATGCAGAATTGGATTGTTCGCAAGATTTATGGATGACTTGTTGTCGATATGCAACACTAGGGGTTTCTTTACTTTTACTTCTATTTCTTCAAGCACATATCTGATTCAAATTACTTGACACATAGCATAGGATCCTACTATATATTCTGCCTCAGACAATCACAATGCCACCACATGTTGCTTTCTCGAGCACCGTGAGATTGGGGCACCAAATACTTGAAAAAAATAACCAGTTGTGCTTCTTCAATCTTCCTTATCTCCACACCAATCAGCATCTGAGTAGTAAGTAACATAGCTTCTTTGCTTTCAGAGTCTCGTCGAAATAGAATTCCACAGTTTATCAATCTTTTTAAGTATCTCATAATTTTTCTTGCAGCCTTCATGTGTGACAACATTGGTTCACTCATGTATCTGCTCACTAATGCGACCGAGAAACCTATATCAGGTCAACTATTGCACATATCTCGGAGATCTGAAAATTTCTTTGAACAAAGTTACATCAACTTTGTCTTCCTCTCCATGCTTGTCCAACTTCAAATTTGGTTCAACATGTGAAGATGCAGGAGATGAATCATCCATCCGAAAACTCTTGAGTATCTCTTTAACAAACTTTCTTTGATGTAGCCTCATACCTTTCTTCGAAATTTGGAATTCCATGCCTAGGAAATAAGACAAATTTCCCATATATGACATTTCAAATTCCTTCTTCATTAGCTCTTTGAACTTCGACAAGTCCTCCAAACTATTTCAAGTTACTAACAGGTCATCAACATATAAACATATGAGTGTTATATCTTGTGCCACAACCTGAACATAGACACCATACCCAGAATTGCATTTGAAGAATCCAAATTCGACTAAGTATGAATTGATCTTCTTATTCCATGCTCTAGGTGCCCGCTTGAGGCCATAAAGCGCTTTGTGCAACTTGTACACTTTCCTTGCTTCCTTTTGTATCACAAACCCAGGAGGTTGTGTGACATAGACTTCTTCGTCTAAGGTACCATTCAAAAATTATGATTTCACATCTAAGTGAAATGTCGACCAACTTTGCATGCATGCCAAGGCTACTACTATTTGAACAGTCTCCAATCTTGCTACCGATGTCTATACTTCAGAGTAGTTAACTCCTTATCTCTAAAGAAAACCTCGATCTACCAATCTTGCCTTATATCTTACTATCAACCCATCAACAATGTGCTTCAACTTGAACACCCATTTCACTTCGATAGCTTTTGTATATGTTGGCAAATCGACTAACTCCCATATGTAGTTTCTTTCAATTTCTTGTAACTCTTCGATCATAGTTAACTTCCACTATTTATCGTTTAAGGCTTCGCTTTAGTTGATTGGTTCAGCACCTGCAAGTAAGAAAAATAAACTAATTATCCATCTGGTGTGACTTCATCATCACAATTCACTTCATAGTCTTGAAGTCTTGCTTGAAGAGATCTAGTTCTTTGAGGTCTTTGACTAGTACTAGCTACACCTTCTTCGACTTTGACTATGTCGAGAATGTGAAAAACTGCTTCGACTTTGACTGGAATATCGATAATATCTTCGACTTCAACATCATTATTTGCTTCGTCAAAAGCATAGCTCATCAATGGCTTGTCAATTGAATCACTAGAATTCCAATCCCATACAGAATTTTCACCAATCACAATATCTCGACTCATCATGAGCTTCTGATTAATTGGATTAAATAACCTATATGCATCCGTTTTGTGATATCTTACTAGAATCATAAGTTCACTCTTGTCATCAAGCTTCCTTCTTCTAGCATCAAGAATATGTTTGTAACACATAGAGCCAAACAACTTCAGATTACTCACTGATGGTCGTTTTCAACTCCAAACATCTTTAGGAACCTTGTTCTTCAACTTCTTGTTCAGGCACCTATTCAGAATATAAACAATAGTGGAAAAAGCTTCACGCCATACGAATTTCGGAAAATTCTTCTACTTTAGCATGCATGTCGCCATGTCCAATATGTTCATGTTTCTTCTTTCTACTATTCCATTATGTTGATGCGTTTAAGGAGAAGTTACCTTATGATCGACACCAAATTCTGCACAAAATTCTTCAAACGTCTTAGATGTGTATTCTCCACCTCCATTTGTTCGAAGAACTTTGATCTTCTTCTCACTCTAGTTTTTGACAAGCATCTTGAATCTCTTAAAGATTTTAATTACTTTTTACTTTCGCTTGATCACATAGATCCAAAACTTTCGACTAAAATCATCGTCAAACAAAACAAAATACCTTTTTTCCACCAATGGTATGCTTCTCAAAAGAGCCACATACATCTGAATATATAACTTCGAGTATGTAGGAGGATCTCAATGGCATAGTCGAAACGAAAGACTTTCTGGATTACTTTCTGACTAAGCAACATTCATAGAGTTTGTCGGGAATCTCCATACTTGGTATACTGTTGAAATGTATATTTCGTGTCGGGTTTTTGTTATCGTATCCACAGAGATTGTAAGATATCACTGCCGTTCAATGGTTGAATTAATCTTAACTTAATGTAACAATAGGGTTTTTGGTTTTAATCAAGTTATCTTGCATACAAAGTAATTAATTGCGGTAAAAGTTATGTTTTGATTAATATGAGAAATATTGTCAAAGTTAGGTTTCAATGATCACTTTGCATGTATTAGCTCGGTCAACAATCTTATAAACTCCTTTAGATGATAAATAATTTCACAAGGTCCTCTCAATGCGTTTCTCTCGAACACCCATTGTGAGTTTTGCTATTTTGATCCATTGTTTCTCTCGAACACAATCTATCAAAATGACAACTTTTTGGTTCAACCTTATGGTGAACAAAATCATTCGTTACTATCTCTAGCTAACAAACAAGTTTGGATGAAAACCTAGGTCAAGAATCGGTAAACATCTCTCGATCAAATACCAACACAAATAGTTTTAAATAGAAACAAAGTTTTCATCATATATTTACCGTTAAAGAGTTTACATATGAGGATCCTTACATTTACACACAAAGCTAGAAATCACCTACATCTAACCTTGACAAATGGATGACTTAGCTACTCATTTTCATGGTAGCTTGGTCGGCAAGTAAGGAAAGAAGGTTGATCAACATCCAAGTCGGATAATCGAAGTTGGATGGGAATCCACCTTCTTTTTGTGGAAGATGGTTTCTAGATGAAGAGAAATGAAATTAGGGCATAAAAGCTCCTCCAAAACAATGCTGTAAAATATCTAGAAGAAAGTACAGAAAATGGAAAAGTTGGTAAAAATGAGGTATGGTGCCCAAAAGTGGCACCTGCTACTTATAGACAAGTGCAGGACTGTCATGTTCGCTAGGCGAGCAGAATGGCTCGCCTAGCGAAGGTCAAATATGAGCACAAAAAGCCCCTGCGCCCAGAGCAAACAGGGCCTGCTGAACTGTCATGTTCGCCTAGCGAACGTACCTTCGCCTAGCGAAGGGCACGCTTCAACCTTCGCCCCAGCGAGGTTGAGAGGTTTTGCTACTGGAATGCTCGCTGGGGACTCGCTAGAGCCTCGCCTAGCGAGTGAGTGTTGGCTGCACTTTTCACCAAAACAGAATGAATTCGCTGCAAACTTCGCCCTGAGCTCGCCTAGCGAATTAATTTGCTAATTTACTGGAGCTGTTCGCCAGGAGCTCGCCTAGCGAACCCATTCTTCGCCTCAGCCTCGCCTAGCGAGCAGGCAGATGAAATGCTCCTATTCTTTGGTTCCTTTGCCAATTCTTTTGTGTCTTTATTATCAATTAATTCATGCCTTTCCTGCACAATAACACACACATCAAAGGCACCAAGCTTGTTTATCAATGTAACGCATTCCATGTAAAACAAATGTGATTTTGACAATTAGAGCAAGGAAAAAGAGTGAAAGATGCCCACATATGATAGCTCAAATAAGCACTTTTGGGCATCTAACAACTCTCCCCAACTAGATTCTTGCTTGTCCTCAAGCAAAGTATGCCTCTTGAAGGACAAGAGGATTTGCTTTAAGAAACGGTTTCTCCGAAGTTGGATAAACGGCTCAAACACAAGCGAAATTCGCATATACAAGTTCCCAACGGTTCGAATAAAATACCTAGGAACTTAAACTTAAATAGCAATGCAAAATATTTATCTATCTACAACAATACTATTCTGAATGAATCATCCTATCTCTCCTCTTCGAATAAGGAATGAAGATTTTGCGCGTTTGCAACCGCGGGACTAATCTCACTCTCTAACAAATAATGAAGAAATCAAACAGATTCATACAATGTCTAATCAATTAAAAATGGTACTGTGGAAGCATAAAGATCACTAAGGGCTTTTCGGTTGAAGCTTGGTTAGGTTAACAAACAAGGGTCATTTCTAAGGCCATTGAAACGAAAGTGCCGATGCAAAAGAGACATTCACAGTAATATTCACACTACTCGACTTTGTTTCATTTGTTTCTTATTTGTAACCTTCACAACACATATTCCACAACTCCATTTTTATTTTTCACTATTTTTCTTCCGAGCAAGCATTTTTTCATTCTTTCTATTTTTGTTCTTTTCTTTCACATCAAATATACAAAACAGATGTTTCTTTTCTATATTTTCTATACATATATTTTTCTATGCTTGCTCGGTTTTTCTTATCTTTTTCAAGAGTTGTGGTATTTACCAATTCTTTTTCGTTCTCCCCAACTTATTTCTTCCACACCCTAAGTGAATGCTCTTAACTTTTTACGGCAAAAGAACAATAATCAAGATTTTCCGGGTTGTAAAAAAAAAGATTTTTGAGATCTCGCTTTATTTCAAGCCGAGATTCAACTGTTTAGGCTCAAAGGGTTTAACAAATACTCTCTCTGCTCACAGGTAAGTTGTTTTTGGATGTAGTTGTGCTCAAAAGAAAACAAGTGCCTTGATCATTTCTAATTGCTTCCACAATTTCACAATAATAAAAGACAAATAATGAATCACATGAATCAACAAAACTTATTAGAATCCAGCATTTAAGTGAACAATGGAGGTTTCCTCACAATTTGTGGTTTTAAGTTCTAGATGAAACATTCATTCAATTATGTTGCACAGAGACAATATTCAATTTACCAAAAAGAGTAAAGTTCCTAATGCATTCTAAAATTCTAGCCGACGGTAACCATGTACCTTAGCTTCATTCACTTGTTAATTCTTATCATTGCCATCCAAGCTCGGATGCACCTTCATTGGGTACTTCTTGAGGAGCAACCAATCTAGAAGGGTTTGCCACTCAATCAACCAAAAAATTTATTAAACACACAAAATTAAAAACAAAAATAAATAACATTAACTGAAAATATAAATTTGTTCGTGGGGGACAAAACACCCCAATAGTACACACCATAGTCAAAATACAAAATCCGAAGATACAAAAAGAAATAACATAAAAACTGAAAACACACAAAAACTTAAACTTAACCCACAAAGGGCTCAGGACTCCTCTTCGCTACCGGCCTCAGAACCGGTAGCCTCATCATCAATATCATCATCATTCTCAGCTGCCTCAGCGTCCACCCCCTCACCATAGACTGGCCTGTCCACAGGCCAATTAGCGTTAAGCATAAACTGCTCACGCGCTAACAATGCTCGAGCACCGGAGGGGTCATTACCTTGCAGCTCCAACCTCTGCATACTGTTGTGCATATCAATCATATCTCGTTGAGATGCTGCCATCCACTCAAAACTGTAGTCACACACAGCCCTCAGGTACGAATCAAGTCCGGGAGAAGAAGCACTAGGACCATCAGCAGCCCGAGTACTTCCTGAGGCTGCACTGCCACCAGTAGTCTTAGCTCTACAATACTTAGCCACATACCTATCATCTATAGGTGCCGGGATTCGAACCTGCCCACGAGACGGAAGTCTCACCCTAGCCTGAACACATAAGCTCATAATCAAACACGGGAAGGCCAAGGGACAATTAACACGAGCCCCTGACTTAAGCCCGCTCTCAACCACGGTCTTCAGCTCATTGGCGATTATCCTCGCGACATCTATCTCGACATTTGTGAGGATGGAATGGACTAAATGTGCCACTGGGATCGGCACAGTAGAGGTGTGTGATTTGGGCTGGATGTTGGTCAAAACCAAGAGTAGTATCAGCTGAGCCATGGGAGTCATGTCCTCCCGGTGATATCTCACAGGAACCCCAGATGGGTTCGGCTCAACCGATTTCCCAGGTAAAAGCAGGTCGGCGGTAATGGCTGGGACATCTTTGTGAAGCCTGAGGTCGGTGTGGTACTGGTCTCTCTGATCAGCTCCCAGCTGGAGCGGTTCCCCTAGGATTCGGTTGATCGCATCCCGGTCAAAAGGAATAGTACGCCCGGCAACTCTAGAAACCCAAGTGAAGGGCTCGTCGTCGTCGGGCAGTGCGTTAGCATAAAACTCCCGCACTGTAGCAATGTCGTAATGCTCCAAGGGACTTATCAACCTATCCCACTTCTTGGCGTCTATCAACCCGGCGAAAGTTCTGTAAGTGCCTTGTGGGTTGATCAGAAAACGCTTCTCAGGAAGTATTTTTCGCTTCTCCAAAGCTATGTACCGTGCAGCCTGTTTCGGGCCGACAAACTTGTCTTGGTCGAATTGAATCGGCACGGTCCTGGAAGTAGTTGCAGCTCCCTTTCTTTTCTTACCAGCTCCAGATCTAGACTCCATCTGCAAAATACACAAAGAACAACACACACCAACACACAGATTAGCCATTAAAACATAATTCAAAATACTGTCATGTTCGCTGCTGCTTCGCCTAGCGAAGTTGCAGCGAACTCTCGCCCCAGGTCGCCTAGCGAGCTGCTAGCGAACCTTACGGGTTTTGGGATTTTCTGCATTTTCAAAGATGTTTTCCCCAATACCCGTACTCTAATGGTTCCCACACAGAACCTAATGATCTATCATGACAATGAATCGTTTTATGCTATTGGGGATTGCCTAATTGCATGCAAAACCTAAAGTAAAATTAAATCCCCAATATGAAAACCTAAATGTACAAACATTGCAAACTCCCAAAATAATACATGCAACCTCAAGGTCCCATACTACACTTATCCTATTTGCAATTCACATTTGGAAATTAAGAGTAAACAAAAAGAAAATGAAGTAGGGCAAACCTTAATTGCACGGATTCGGAAATGTAAAATGAAGAGAGTTTGCAATCGATAGGAAGGAGCGAGGGTTGGTGATAGCGATGCGAATGCGAGAGTTTGAGAAGCTTCGCAAAAAATCCTCAGCAGAGCCGTTCAGAAATTTTTTTGAGGGTTTGGGCAAAATGGCCCTGCTGAGATTTAAATAGCAAACAGTACTGCAGCGCTCGCTGCTGCCTCGCCTAGCGAGCAGCTAGCGAGCATGCTCGCTTCTGCCTCGCCTAGCGAGCTGCAAGCGAGCATGACAGCAAGTGCATTGGCAAATGCTGCACTTGCAAGTCATCCAGCATGGGTTCAGCACAATGTACTCACTACAACAGAAAACATAAAACAGCAAATACTTACAATGTTGGGGTGCCTCCCAACTAGCGCTTGTTTAACGTCGGCTAAGCTCGACGGTACGATGCTCACAGAGGAGCATCGAGCGGCTGAGCACAACTCTCGTGATCCACACGACCGCCGAGATACACTTTCAATCGTTGGCCATTCACGGTCCAACTATCTTTCTCGTCCATGTCTTCAATGATAATGGCCCCGTACTCTTTTACTTCTTTCACCCGAAATGGCCCGGACCATTTTGATTTCAACTTCCCGGGAAACAACTTCAACCGGGAGTTGAACAATAAGACCAATTGTCCGGGCACGAATTCTTTGTTACGGATCTTCTTGTCGTGATACTTCTTTGCTTTTTCCTTGTACAACCAACTTGAGTGGTATGCGGCATTGCGCATCTCCTCCAACTCAAGTAGTTGTACTTTCCTTTTTTCACCGGCCGCCTCATTTTCAAAATTTAAAAACTTTAGGGCCCACAAGGCCTTGTGCTCCAATTCAACCGGCAAATGGCAAGTTTTACCAAATACCAATTGAAATGGATTTAGGCCAATCGGAGCTTTAAAGGCCGTACGGTAGGCCCATAATGCTTCGTCCAATTTTTGGGACCACTCTTTTTTAGAATTGGACACGGTTTTTTCTAGGATTCTCTTAATCTCTCGATTAGAGACCTCCGCTTGCCCGTTAGCCTGAGGGTGGTACGGAGTTGTCACCCTATGCGACACACCATAATGTTTTAGAATTGTTTCCAAAGGTGCATTGCAAAAGTGTGACCCTCCGTCACTTATCAACACTCGGGGGGTTCCAAAACGGGAAAAGATGTTTTTCTTTAAAAAATTTATCACCGTTTTGGCATCCGCCCGAGGTGAGGCAATCGCCTCAACCCACTTGGAGACATAATCAACAGCTACAAGCATGTACTCATTCCCGTAAGAGGGTGGGAAAGGTCCTACGAAATCGATGCCCCAACAATCGAACACTTCCACTTCTTGGATATTTTGGAGAGGCATCTCATCTCTCTTACCTATCCCACCGCTTCTTTGGCAGCTATCACAACTTTGCGCATGGATATGTGCGTCTTTGAAAATAGTTGGCCAATAAAATCCCGATTGAAGAATTTTAGTGGCCGTTCTAACCCCATTATAATGTCCGTCATAAGGCGAGTTGTGACAATGCCAAAGGATGCTCTGGGCTTCATCACCAGTTACGCATCTCCTTAACAGGTTATCGCTACCCAACTTAAACAAGTATGGGTCATCCCAAACATAATACTTCGCATCCGAAAGGAACTTCCTCTTTTGGTTCGAAGTTAGGTCGGCAGGCACGAAACCACTAGCCTTGTGGTTTGCAAAGTCTGCAAACCACGGCCTAACTTGAACCTTAAACAATTTTTCATCAGGAAATTCTTCCCGGATTTCCTTTTCAGATGCGGTAACCTCGACATTCACTAAGCGGGATAAATGATCCGCTACCAAGTTTTCCGACCCCTTCTTGTCTTTGATTTCGACATCGAATTCTTGTAACAAGAGGATCCAACGGATGAGCCTTTGCTTCGAATCCGGCTTGGTTAGCAGATATTTAATCGCCGCGTGGTCGGTATACACAACGACTTTCGACCCTATAAGATAGGACCTAAACTTTTCTAGCGCATACACTATTGCGAGTAGTTCTTTTTCCGTTGTGGCATAATTTATTTGAGCCTCGTTAAGAACCTTACTCGCATAATGTATAGCATGAAAAGTTTTGTCTTTTCTTTGGCCAAGTACCGCTCCAACAGCATAGTCACTCGCGTCACACATTAGTTCAAAATTTTCATTCCAATCGGGAGCGACTATTATTGGAGCGGTAACCAATTTTTCTTTTAAAACCTCGAAAGCTTGCAAACAATCTTCGGTGAAGAGAAATACCTGATCTTTGGCGAGCAAATTGCTCAAAGGCTTAGCCACCTTTGAGAAGTCCTTGATGAAGCGCCGGTAGAACCCCGCGTGCCCCAAAAAACTACGGATGCCCTTCACATTCACCGGAGGGGGTAATTTTTCAATTACTTCAACCTTAGCTCTATCCACTTCAAGCCCCCTTTTAGAGACTTTGTGGCCTAGCACGATCCCCTCGGTCACCATGAAGTGACACTTTTCCCAATTTAGCACCAAATTGGTCTTCACACACCTTTCCAACACCGTCTTTAAATTTGCCAAGCATAGACTAAACGTCCCACCAAATACAGAGAAGTCATCCATGAAGACTTCCATTGTTTTCTCTATTAGATCGGCAAAAATGGCTTGGACGCATCGTTGGAAGGTCGCCGGTGCATTGCACAGCCCAAAGGGCATTTTTCTGTATGCGAACACTCCAAACGGACACGTGAAAGCCGTCTTCTCATGATCAACCGGGCCAACCGCAATTTGGTTGTACCCGGAGTAGCCGTCCAAAAAACAATAGTATTGTTGGCCCGATAGTCTTTCAAGCATTTGATCCATAAATGGGAGTGGGAAATGGTCCTTACGAGTCGCGGTATTCAACCGTCTATAATCTATACACATTCTCCACCCCGTTGCAACTTTAGTCGGGATCAATTCGTCTTTGTCATTACGGATTACGGTCATTCCACCCTTCTTCGGAACCACGTGCACGGGACTAACCCACGGACTATCCGAGATCGGGTAAATCATTCCTGCATCCAAAAGCTTCACCACTTCCTTTCTTACAACCTCTTTCATCGTAGGATTTAAGCGGCGTTGTGGTTGAGCTACCGGCTTGAAATCCTCCTCCATCAAAATCTTGTGCATACAATAGGATGGACTAATTCCTTTTAGATCGGAAAGAGTCCAACCCATAGCTTCTTGATTGGTTTTTAGCACAATGATTAGACGGGCTTCTTCTTCTTTGGTCAAAAGGTTTCTTATGATGACCGGCTTTGCCTCGGCCTCATCTAAAAACACATATTTCAAAGTCGAAGGTAATTCTTTTAATTCAATTGGCGCTTTCTCATCAATGACCTCCTTCTTCAAGTTTTCTTCCTCTACTTCCCACGGTTGTAGGTCTTCCAAGCTATCAAGTTCCTTTAAGCATTCCTCAAGAGCTAGCTCCTCCTCAACAGTGAAAACCTCCAATGAGTCGTCAAGAGCTAACTCCATAGGAGATATCTCATGAATATGCTTTGAAACTTCCATAATAGCGTCTTCGATCACATCGATGCGAAAGCTATCATTTCTGTCCTTGGAATGCTTCATCGCCTCGAATAGATCAAAGGTGACCTCCTCATTTTGAACCCGCACCTTCATTAAACCGTCATCAACATCTATCATCATTCTTGCGGTCTTCATGAATGGTCGGCCCAATATGAGCGGAGCATCATCATCTTCCTCCATATCAATTACAATAAAATCCACCGGGAAAAAGAATTTGTCGACCTTCACCAACACATCTTGGGCTACGCCATGAGGATGGGTCGTCGACTTATCCGCCAATTGTAATGTCATTCGGATGGACTTAATCTCGATGTTGCCAAGCCTCTTGATAATTGACAAAGGTATAAGATTTATGCTCGACCCCAAGTCAATAAGTCCCTTCCCGACATAAACGTCACCAATTTTAACCGGCAATGTAACTCTTCCCGGATCAACCTCTTTCTTAGGAAGCGTCCTTTGAATAATGGCACTACAGCTCGCATCAAGGACGATGGTCTCCGGTTCCGTATACCTCCGCTTTTTGGTTAGTATGTCCTTCATGAATTTGGCATACTTTGGCATTTGTTCCAAGGCTTCGGCAAACGGGATGTTGATTTGCAACTGTTTAAAAATATCCATGAACCGGGCGTAATGCCGTTCATTTTCCCTTTTGGAGGGAGCATGAGGGTAAGGGAGATTTTGGACCGGAGTAGCGCTCACTACCTCCTTTCCCTTTGCAATTCTAGCACTTTTCCATCTAGGCTTCTTCACTACCTCACTTATTACCTCATCACTTTTATTTTCCTCTTCCTCCACACCTTTTTCTTTTTCAACTTCACCATTATTTTTATTCTTTTCAACTACTTCCTCATCACTCCACACTCCTACTTCACCATCAACATTTTCCTCCACTATTTCCTCCTCAATTTCTTTCTCTTTCTCTCTTTGTTCACTCTCAACTCTTTTTTCATTTTCACTACCCAACTCCCTCCCACTTCTCGTCATAATCGCCTTACAATGCTCCTTAGGATTTGTTTGCGTATTAGCCGAAAAAGAAGGACCGGTTTGTTGTTCAGCTAGTTGCTTGGCCAGTTGTCCAACTTGAGTTTCAAGATTTTTTATGGCCGCGTCATTACTCTTTTGATTGGCCATTGACATTTGCATGAATTGCGTCAATGTCTCTTCCAATTTAGAATTGACTACCGGCGGTTGTTGAGATTGATATGGATTTTGGGGAGGGTTTTGACGGCTAGAAGAACCACCTCCATAACCTTGGTTATGATAATAGTTGCTTCTAGGTTGGAACCCTTGGTTCCCTTGGAATTGTTGTTGTTGTTGTTGTTGTTGTGGTTGATAAGGTTGTTGTTGTCTCGGTTGATAGTCCCGTTGATTGGCCATGTAGTTTACTTCGTCAAAACCGGGAGGTGGACAAAATCCGGTGTCATGTTCACCTTTACAAAGTTCACAACAAGCTATTTGTTTAGCTTTTGACGGTTCTCTTAACTCTTTGATTTGTTGCGTTAAGAGTTCCACTTGTTGTGAGATGAGCTTGTTTTGGGCAAGTATGGCATCATTCGTCCCTAACTCAAGCACTCCCGCCTTCTTCAAAGAATTTCCACGACTTTGACTTTGAAGATCATTCAAAGCCATACGGTTGATAATGTTTGTGGCTTCTTCGGCACTTTTTGACATCAACGAGCCACCCGAGGTGGCATCCAACAACGTCTTACAGTTTGGTTGAAGTCCATTTCTGAAGATATGGATTTGAGTTAATTCATCAAATCCATGCCCTTTGCATTTCCTAAGCATGGACTTGAATCTCTCCCACGCTTCATTCAAAGATTCACTGGTTCCTTGAGAAAACACCGAGATGGTCGTCTTTGATTCCATGAATCGGTTATGGGAGAAAAATCTTTCAATGAATTTTTCCTCTAACACGTTCCAGTCTGTCATTACGGCAGGTGTTTGATCGAGATACCAATCCTTTGCTTTACCGAGCAAAGCGTGGGGAAATAATCGTCTGAACAACGGAAGCTCCTGAGCCTGATCCACTCCGGCAGCCAATGCTATCTCATAAAATTTTGTGAGAAAAGCAAATGGGTCTTCATGGTCCATTCCGGTGAATGGACTCCCATATAATAAATTCAGAGTTCCCGTCTTCATCTCAGCTTGCCTTCCTGTGTGGTTGGCAAACTGAGCGGTGTTCCTTGGACTGTTAATACATGGAGTAGAAATAGGTGGTGGTGGTTGTGGCTCCATGTTTGGTATGAATGGGTGTGGATTTGTGGTCGAAGAACTTTCTCCTTGCTCTTGGCGTTGCCTAGCCTGTTGCCTCCTACGTCTCGTTTTGCTATTGAGCCTCCTTGCGGTTCTCTCGATCTCAGGATCAAAAAGAAGTTCGTCCACAGGGATTTGCCCTCGCATAAAACGTAAGCTGCACACTAAACCAAACAAATTACAAGCACAAGTCAAAAATTCACAAGCTAAAACTTAAACAACCATTGCGATGCTCGCAATATCAATTTACAATCCCCGGCAACGACGCCATTTTGTTGAAATGTATATTTCGTGTCGGGTTTTTGTTATCGTATCCACAGAGATTGTAAGATATCACTGCCGTTCAATGGTTGAATTAATCTTAACTTAATGTAACAATAGGGTTTTTGGTTTTAATCAAGTTATCTTGCATACAAAGTAATTAATTGCGGTAAAAGTTATGTTTTGATTAATATGAGAAATATTGTCAAAGTTAGGTTTCAATGATCACTTTGCATGTATTAGCTCGGCCAACAATCTTATAAACTCCTTTAGATGATAAATAATTTCACAAGGTCCTCTCAATGCGTTTCTCTCGAACACCCATTGTGAGTTTTGCTATTTTGATCCATTGTTTCTCTCGAACACAATCTATCAAAATGACAACTTTTTGGTTCAACCTTATGGTGAACAAAATCATTCGTTACTATCTCTAGCTAACAAACAAGTTTGGATGAAAACCTAGGTCAAGAATCGGTAAACATCTCTCGATCAAATACCAACACAAATAGTTTTAAATAGAAACAAAGTTTTCATCATATATTTACCGTTAAAGAGTTTACATATGAGGATCCTTACATTTACACACAAAGCTAGAAATCACCTACATCTAACCTTGACAAATGGATGACTTAGCTACTCATTTTCATGGTAGCTTGGTCGGCAAGTAAGGAAAGAAGGTTGATCAACATCCAAGTCAGATAATCGAAGTTGGATGGGAATCCACCTTCTTTTTGTGGAAGATGGTTGCTAGATGAAGAGAAATGAAATTAGGGCATAAAAGCTCCTCCAAAACAATGCTGTAAAATATCTAGAAGAAAGTACAGAAAATGGAAAAGTTGGTAAAAATGAGGTATGGTGCCCAAAAGTGGCATCTGCTACTTATAGACAAGTGCAGAACTGTCATGTTCGCTAGGCGAGCAGAATGGCTCGCCTAGCGAAGGTCAAATATGAGCACAAAAAGCCCCTGCGCCCAGAGCAAACAGGGCCTGCTGAACTGTCATGTTCGCCTAGCGAACGTACCTTCGCCTAGCGAAGGGCACGCTTCAACCTTCGCCCCAGCGAGGTTGAGAGGTTTTGCTACTGGAATGCTCGCTGGGGACTCGCTAGAGCCTCGCCTAACGAGTGAGTGTTGGCTGCACTTTTCACCAAAACAGAATGAATTCGCTGCAAACTTCGCCCTGAGCTCGCCTAGCGAATTAATTTGATAATTTACTGGAGCTGTTCGCCAGGAGCTCGCCTAGCGAACCCATTCTTCGCCTCAGCCTCGCCTAGCGAGCAGGCAGATGAAATGCTCTTATTCTTTGGTTCCTTTGCCAATTCTTTTGTGTCTTTATTATCAATTAATTCATGCCTTTCCTGCACAATAACACACACATCAAAGGCACCAAGCTTGTTTATCAATGTAACGCATTCCATGTAAAACAAATGTGATTTTGACAATTAGAGCAAGGAAAAAGAGTGAAAGATGCCCACATATGATAGCTCAAATAAGCACTTTTGGGCATCTAACATATACCAATTATTATATCTTGAGTAATCGGTTAATTGAGTGATCAAAAGTTAAAATGTCTACACCTTAAATGCCACAACCAACTATTCTTGTGGTCGACAACGAATTTTAGACATTGTACTTTAGTCAAAATGATCATGGTCTTGAATGTATTATTCTTCGTCAAAGGAGATTTCAAGACCAAATTATTCTAAGTGTTGAAGAGTACCAATGATCCATCTTTCATAATAACTGAGAAACCTTTTTCGACCAGTTGTCCAACACTTAGTAGATTGCACTTCATTCCATATACATAGAGTACATCTTTGATCATAGCTTTTCCTCCATTTCTCCTTTGAATAACTATGTCGTCAGTATCTACTGCTTGCAAAGAGCTATTATCAACAAGTTTGACCTTTCTCTTCTTCGAAGAGTCAAAATCTGCTAACCACACTTTTTATCAATCATGTGATTCGAGCAGGCCGAGTCGAGGAATCAGATCTTGGAGTCGACATGGTCATCTATAACTGCAAGCATAACCATCACATCTTCATAATCATCTGAATCTTGGTGTGCAAGGTTCTCTCTTTCCTCCTTGCCTTTTTTCGCTCTCTTGTATTTATTGTACCGGCAATTCTTGGTTAAGTAATCCCACTTTTCACATTTATAGCACTATACACCCTTTTTCTCTTTCTGATAGGGGTTTGCTTCTCCTTCTTTTGAGGATTCAGAAGCCATATCATTGACCTTATGATTTTGAGGGTTCGACCAAGACTTCTTGCATCCTTTTCATTTTAATTTGTTGGAACCACCATGCTTCTTACAATCCCGAGAATGTAGTGCTTGTATATCGAATCTTGAACCCTTTTCCTTTCAACAATCCTAATCTCATGCGCCTCTTCGAAACAACCAAACCTTCCAGTTTCATGGTTTCAAGATTGTTGGATTCTTGAATAGCTACGATAACTTAATCAAAGTGAGAGGTTAACATATGCATTACCTTCTCAACTATCATCTTAATAATTAGGTTTTCACCATAACCCTTCATGAGATGGACGAGATTATGCACCTTCAACATATAACTTGCAATCTTTTCATCTTCTTCCATCTGTAGCAATTCATATTGCCGCCGCAAAGTCTATAATTTGACAACTTTTACTTTCTCACCTCCTTCATAGTACTTGACAAGAATATCCCATGCCTCTTTCGCCGATTCAGCATGAGAGATCTTATTGAAATACCCCAATAATTTAATTAAAATAACAATATGTCAATCAGAGTAACATGCAATCAAGGGTGTCACATAATCACTTCACACCATGTTCCAAAATAACAGTCATGCTCTTTATTTAATCAAATAAACATTTGCATAAATCGCAGCGGATATAAATCAAATCAATCAAAACATGTAACACATTACATGTAAAATGGTTCACAACCAACATAAAACATTTAAAACATCCCTTCCCGATGTTACATCTATCAGAGCATGACCCACTAAGGAACTACTCTAGACTCCAAGTACTAGCTCCTACTCAATCACTGCTCGTTACCTGAAAAACAGTTGTAAGGGTGAGTTCCTCAATCGATATAATAAGTATTATAAAATATCATGTCATGTTAAGTAATCTAACACACTTCATCACCCTAATCCAAACATATATTCAGTAACAGCACATCAACTCAACATAATACTCAACACCAACACAAACACACGTATAATACTGGAATACATCCATTCATATTATACGCCATACATATATTATGCAATGAGACTCCATGCATGCGGTACCGACTATTTGTGAACATATAGTTCAACCTCACCGTCCAAATCCAGGCACGGCTACCAAGCTCACTAGTCCCACTCATTTGAGACATAGTGACTCACTCACTAATTCCTCACCATGGGAATTAGCTACCACCCCAAATGGGCCATGCTATGCACGCTAATCACCTAGCATGCAAACATCAACAACAATCAAAATGATTTACTCACTAATTCCTCACCATGGGAATTAGCTACCACCCCAATGGGCCACAATATGCATGCTAATCACCTAGCAATGCAACAACAACAACAACACAAGAATAGACGTATGCTCACACTCTAAGCCATTAAACGGTCTATTCACAAATGTATACATAACTGATACATTCACAGCATCATCAACACATTTTATCACACAAGCATATCATATCATGCCGCATAATCAAACACAGTATTAGTACGCTCTACTAATACCTATACTACTCAAAACAACGGGAAATGATCTCCACCACGTCATACATCAGCTAAGTTACATCACTCAGCCTAAACAACCAAAAACTGCACAACAACAGTTCAGAAAACCACAAGTCTGCCCATACGCGTATCGCCTATGTCCATACGCGTATGGCGCATTTCCTCGCCCAAACCATACGCGTATCGCCCACGCCCATACGCGTATGCTACGCGTACCATATCCTCATACGCGTACCAACAGAGACGAATCTACGTTCAAAGTATCATCTTTTTCACTCATACGCGTAAGGCCTCATCCATACGCGTACCAGCCATCTCATACGCGTATTGCCTAGTGCCATACGCGTATGACCAGAGCCAGAAATTCCAGATCTGCAATGGCTTTCTCTGCTACGAGATCTATCCAATTCCAACCTTCTACAGTCCAATTTTCATACATGTTCGTTCGTTTTATCAATTACAGATCATACACATTCGGCTTCCCAAATTGCTAACCTTACTACCTCTAATTCCTACGAGTTTTCGTCAATTATCATCCAATTTCGTTCATCAAATATTTCACAATTTCAGCATGCATCATTCAAATCAGAGTCAGAATCCATGGTTTCTTACTACCCATCACATATTATCCCATAATACCCATTAATCGATGATAAACCCCCCTTACCTGAGTAAATCCGGCAGTCTCTGAGCTCCAAGCTTTCCCTTCCTTCAACCTTCCTTCTTTTGCTTTTTGCCCTTTCTGCCTCTTTTCCCTTTTCACGTGAAAAAATAACTTTTTACCAAAAATGGGATTTTTCTAACTTCCAACTTATATATTTTCCAAATTATATTATTATTCCAATAATAATAATAATTCAATAATCCCAAAATAATAATAATAATTATTATAATCCAATTATCTAATTAAATTAATAAATCTATTATTAACTTAATTTAAATAATAATCATATTATTATCGGGGTGTTACAACTCTCCCCCACTAAAAGAGTTTTCGTCCTCGAAAACATACCTCAATCGAATAACTCCGGATAAGACTCCTTCATCTGACTCTCAAGTTCCCAAGTCACATTGCCACCTGCTGGTCCTCCCCAAGCTACCTTCACCAAGGCAATCTCTTTACCCCGCAACTGCTTCAACTCTCGATCCTCGATCCTCATAGGTGATGTTTCAACAGTCAGGTTATCTCTCACCTGTACATCATCTACTTGGACTACATGCGACGGATCATGAATGTACCTCCTCAACTGAGACACATGAAAAACTTCATGCAAATTCGCAAGCGGCGGCGGTAAAGCGATACGATAGGCTACCTCCCCTATCCTCTCCAAAATCTGATAAGGACCAATAAAACGAGGTGTCAACTTCTTCGACTTCAAAGCTCGACCAACACCAGTTATCGGAGTAACACGAAGAAACACATGATCTCCCTCTTGGAACTCAAGTGACTTCCTCCTCTTGTCATGATAACTCTTCTGACGACTCTGAGCAATTCTCATCTTCTCCTGAATCATCTTAATCTTTTCCGTAGTTTGTTGAACAATCTCCGGTCCAACCACAGCACTCTCACCGGACTCATACCAACATAACGGTGTCCGACATCTCCTACCATACAAAGCTTCAAACGGTGCCATACCAATGCTCGAATGAAAACTATTGTTGTAGGTAAACTCAATCAAAGGTAAATAACAATCCCAAGCACCTCCTTTTTCCAAAACACAAGCCCTCAAAAGATCCTCTAGTGACTGAATCGTCCTCTCAGTCTGACCATTAGTCTACGGATGATATGCAGAACTCAATCTCAGCTTAGTTCCCAAAGCCTTCTGCAAACCTTCCCAAAACTTCGATGTAAATCTAGGATCTCTGTCCGAAACAATACTCGACGGAATACCATGCAAACTTACAATCTTCTCAATATACAACTCGGCTAATCTTTCTAACGGATAATCCATTCTGATCGGAATGAAATGAGCCGACTTCGTCAATCTATCCACAATCACCCAAATAGCTTCAAAATTCCTACTTGTCCTCGGTAAACCCGAAACAAAATCCATACTGATACTATCCCACTTCCACTCTGGAATAGCCAACGGTTGCATTAGCCCAGACGGCTTCTGATGCTCAATCTTCGACTTCTGACAAGTCAGACGGGAATAAACAAAACTCGCAATTTCTCTTTTCATTCCCGGCCACCAAAATAGCTTTTTCAAATCATGATACATCTTTGTAGCTCCAGGATGAATACTCAAGCCGCTACGATGTCCTTCCTCCAGAATACTCTTCTTAAGTTTGGTAACATCCGGAATACACACTCGATTACCAAAATTCAAAACACCATTCTCATCAACTCTGAATTCACCACCTTGGCCTTGATTCACTAAAGTCAACTTATCAACCAAAAACATATCGGATTTCTGACCCTCTCTGATCTCATCCAAAATATTACTCGTTAACTTCAACATTCCCAATTTAACACTATTGTGAGTACTCTCACACACCAAACTCAAATCTCTAAACTGCTCAATTAAATCCAATTCTTTAACCATTAACATAGACATATGCAATGATTTCCGACTCAATGCATCAGCCACTACGTTTGCTTTACCCGGATGGTAATTCAAACCAAAGTCATAATCCTTCAGAAATTCTAACCATCTCCTCTGTCTCATATTCAGCTCTTTCTGATCAAACAAATACTTTAAACTTTTATGGTCACTGAAAACCTCAAATCTCGACCCGTACAAATAATGCCTCCATAATTTCAGAACAAATACCACAGCTGCCAACTCTAAATCATGTGTCGGATAGTTCCTTTCATGAATCCTCAGTTGTCTCGAAGCATAAGCTATAACCTGCTTGTTCTGCATCAACACACCACCCAAACCCAACAATGAAGCATCACAGAAAACCTCAAATGATTCCGACGGACTCGGTAATATCAGAATAGGAGCAGTGGTCAACCTTCTCTTTAACTCTTGGAAACCTTCTTCACATTTTGAGTCCCAAACAAACGCTTGCCCCTTTCTAGTCAACATCGTCAACGGTAACGCCAACTTAGAAAATCCCTCAATGAATTTCCTATAGTAACCAGCCAAACCAAGGAAACTTCGAATCTCGGCAACAGACTTCGGAGCTTCCCACTTAGATACCGCTTCTATCTTAGAAGGATCAACAGCAACACCACCTCTTGAAATCACATGACCAAGAAAACTAACCTCTTCTAACCAAAATTCACACTTAGACAGTTTAGCAAATAACTTCTTTTCTCGGAGAACTTCTAAAACCACTCTCAAATGCTCAGCATGCTCTCCTTCAGATTTCGAATACACCAAAATGTCATCAATAAACACCACAACAAACTGATCTAGATACGGATGGAAAATCCTATTCATATACTCCATAAATACACCAGGCGCATTAGTCACACCAAAAGGCATCACAGAATACTCATAATGTCCATACCTTGTTCTGAAAGCAGTCTTCTGAATATCCTCAGTTTTCACACGTATCTGATGATACCCAGATCTCAAATCTATCTTGCTGAACACACTCGCACCAACCAATTGATCCATCAAATCATCAATCCTCGGCAAAGGATACCGATTCTTGATCGTTACTTTATTCAGTTGCCTGTAGTCCACACACAACCTCATAGTACCTTCTTTCTTCTTAACCAATAACACTGGTGCACCCCACGGTGACACACTCGGACGAATAAATTTCTTATCCAACAGATCTTCCAGCTGACTCTTCAATTCAGCTAACTCAACAGCAGACATACGATATGGAGCCATCGATATCGGTCTAGTACCAGGTACCAAATCAATCGAGAATTCAACTTCACGCTCTGGCGGCAATTCATTCACCTCTTCCGGAAACACATCAGGAAAATCACACACCACAGCTAGATCACCAATCACCAGTTTATCTTTAGCTTCCATAGTCGCTAACAGCATAAACAACTCTGCCCCATCTACTACTGCCTCATTCACCTGTCTGGCAGATAGAAACAAATTCTTTCCTTCCTCAATCTCAGGAAAAATCACAGTCTTATCAAAACAGTTGATAGAAACTCGGTTAAACACCAACCAGTTCATACCCAAGATAACATCAATCTGCACTAGTGGAAGACACACAAGGTCCATCCCAAAGTCTCTACCAAAAATACTCAAAGGACAATTCAAACAAACTGAAGTAGTAGTCACTGAACCCTTCGCAGGAGTATCAATCACCATACTACCACGCATCTCAGATATCTCTAACTTAAGTTTCACAGCACAATCCAAAGATATAAAGGAATGAGTAGCACCGGTGTCAATAATAGCTACAAGAGGAAAGCCATTAATATAACACGTACCTCGGATCAAACGATCATCTGCAGAAGTCTCAGAACCCGATAAAGCAAAGACCTTGCCTCCTGACTGATTCTCTTTCTTCGGCTTAGGACACTGTGGACTGATATGACCAAACTCTCCACAGTTGAAACAAGTCACAGTCTTCAACCGGCAGTCTGCAGCCAAGTGACCACCTTTTCCACACTTGAAACATTTCTTCTCATTACTGGTACACTCATGGATACGATGCCCAGCCTGACCACATCTATAACACTTAGCAGGAGCACTAGAGTCTCCCCCACTAGGCCTCTTCATCCCACTCTGTCTCTGAAAACCTTTGCCAGCTGCATACGGTTTTCCACGATCATTCGGACTCTTACCTTTCCTATCAACCCTTTGCTGATAGCTCTCTGCTCTGGCTTTGGAATCCTGTTCAAAAATCCTGCAACAGTCAACCAAGTCAGAAAACACTCTGATCCGCTGATATCCAATAGCCTGTTTGATCTCGGGACGCAGCCCGTTCTCAAACTTCACACACTTCGAAAATTCTCCAGCAGCCTCACTATAGGGAGTGTAATACTTCGACAGCTCTGTGAACTTAGCAGCATACTCTGTAACAGACTTGTTACCCTGCTTCAATTCCAAGAACTCTATCTCTTTCTTCCCTCTAACATCCTCTGGAAAATACTTCCTCAGGAATCTCTCTCTGAACACAGCCCAAGTGATTTCAGCATTCCCAGCAGTTTCCAACTCAGTGCGGGTAGCAACCCACCAATCATCAGCTTCTTCTGACAGCATATGCGTACCGAACCTGACCTTCTGGTTATCGGCACACTCAGTCACTCGGAAGATCCTCTCTATCTCCTTCAACCACTTCTGAGCACCATCTGGATCGTATGCTCCCTTGAACATTGGAGGATTGTTCTTCTGGAACTCACTCAGTTGACGAGCAGCTCCCATTCCCACAACATTCGGATTCCCTCCAAGTACTCCGGCCAGCATACCCAGAGCCTCAGCAATCGCAGCATCATCTCTACCTCTTCCAGCCATCTCTATTCTGAAAACCCAACAACTAAAACAATAAGTACTGATAGGGTTACTCAACACCTATCCCGTACAGGGAAACAGAATAATTACGACTCGACTCGACCGACTATGCTCTGATACCACTAATGTAACACCCTTCTAAAATACCCCAATAATTTAATTAAAATAACAATATGTCAATCAGAGTAACATGCAATCAAGGGTGTCACATAATCACTTCACACCATGTTCCAAAATAACAGTCATGCTCTTTATTTAATCAAATAAACATTTGCATAAATCGCAGCGGATATAAATCAAATCAATCAAAACATGTAACACATTACATGTAAAATGGTTCACAACCAACATAAAACATTTAAAACATCCCTTCCCGATGTTACATCTATCAGAGCATGACCCACTAAGGAACTACTCTAGACTCCAAGTACTAGCTCCTACTCAATCACTGCTCGTTACCTGAAAAACAGTTGTAAGGGTGAGTTCCTCAATCGATATAATAAGTATTATAAAATATCATGTCATGTTAAGTAATCTAACACACTTCATCACCCTAATCCAAACATATATTCAGTAACAGCACATCAACTCAACATAATACTCAACACCAACACAAACACACGTATAATACTGGAATACATCCATTCATATTATACGCCATACATATATTATGCAATGAGACTCCATGCATGCGGTACCGACTATTTGTGAACATATAGTTCAACCTCACCGTCCAAATCCAGGCACGGCTACCAAGCTCACTAGTCCCACTCATTTGAGACATAGTGACTCACTCACTAATTCCTCACCATGGGAATTAGCTACCACCCCAAATGGGCCATGCTATGCACGCTAATCACCTAGCATGCAAACATCAACAACAATCAAAATGATTTACTCACTAATTCCTCACCATGGGAATTAGCTACCACCCCAATGGGCCACAATATGCATGCTAATCACCTAGCAATGCAACAACAACAACAACACAAGAATAGACGTATGCTTACACTCTAAGCCATTAAACGGTCTATTCACAAATGTATACATAACTGATACATTCACAGCATCATCAACACATTTTATCACACAAGCATATCATATCATGCCGCATAATCAAACACAGTATTAGTACGCTCTACTAATACCTATACTACTCAAAACAACGGGAAATGATCCCCACCACGTCATACATCAGCTAAGTTACATCACTCAGCCTAAACAACCAAAAACTGCACAACAACAGTTCAGAAAACCACAAGTCTGCCCATACGCGTATCGCCTATGTCCATACGCGTATGGCGCATTTCCTCGCCCAAACCATACGCGTATCGCCCACGCCCATACGCGTATGCTACGCGTACCATATCCTCATACGCGTACCAACAGAGACGAATCTACGTTCAAAGTATCATCTTTTTCACTCATACGCGTAAGGCCTCATCCATACGCGTACCAGCCATCTCATACGCGTATTGCCTAGTGCCATACGCGTATGACCAGAGCCAGAAATTCCAGATCTGCAATGGCTTTCTCTGCTACGAGATCTATCCAATTCCAACCTTCTACAGTCCAATTTTCATACATGTTCGTTCGTTTTATCAATTACAGATCATACACATTCGGCTTCCCAAATTGCTAACCTTACTACCTCTAATTCCTACGAGTTTTCGTCAATTATCATCCAATTTCGTTCATCAAATATTTCACAATTTCAGCATGCATCATTCAAATCAGAGTCAGAATCCATGGTTTCTTACTACCCATCACATATTATCCCATAATACCCATTAATCGATGATAAACCCCCCTTACCTGAGTAAATCCGGCAGTCTCTGAGCTCCAAGCTTTCCCTTCCTTCAACCTTCCTTCTTTTGCTTTTTGCCCTTTCTGCCTCTTTTCCCTTTTCACGTGAAAAAATAACTTTTTACCAAAAATGGGATTTTTCTAACTTCCAACTTATATATTTTCCAAATTATATTATTATTCCAATAATAATAATAATTCAATAATCCCAAAATAATAATAATAATAATTATAATCCAATTATCTAATTAAATTAATAAATCTATTATTAACTTAATTTAAATAATAATCATATTATTATCGGGGTGTTACATGGGTTCTAAACACTCTTATAAAATTATGATAAAAATGTAATAGTATGATTTTTGGAATAACAAAGTAGCACACTAAAATTAATAATAAGTAAAATATACAAAGTGTTTAAAAACATATTCTTTTTCACACAAAAATACGACTTAATTATATCTAAAGAAATATTTCTCTCAAAATATTTTAGACAAAATGCCTTGAATTGGAATTCTTTCATAAGTAGAAAATGGATTTACTGATGGTTTATGTTCTGGGCCATTCGCAAGATCTATGGTAAAAGTCCCAAGAACAAACCTAAAGTTAATAGACACATATGAGAGGTAGACCTCCTCTAAGCCAAAATCATGCAATTTCATCCTTCAATGCATCAATCAACATATGATACAATCAGATGATTGTCCGGCCGAAGCCACTCAATTTTTCATTCAATGACAAGTTATTGCTGCAACCGTTAAAATTTCCAAAACTTTGCCTCTTCCTCCATCTCTTCCGATGGAAGATGATATATTTCTAGTGGCATTTCCATTTGACCCTACGCAATAAGATTTCGTTCCTCCGAGAGATGCTCAATGAGCGTTCTAAGCTTTCACGTTCTTCAAATTTACATAATAACCTCTCTAGGGCGAACCATCACACTGACCTCCTTCAACATATATTGTACTTGGACTGGAAATTATTTCAAGCAAATATTAAAAATACATTGAGCCACTGACTTCCTGAAAAGTGTCTACAACCTAATATTTGTTCTTCACCGATAGTGATGACAATGAAGAACAACATTTTTACTTTAATATTATGTGTAAACAATGTAATGAGTATATATATATATATATATATATATATATATATATATATATATATATATATATATATATATATATATATATATATATATATATATATATATTATCCATCAATTTTGTTATAAAATCGAGAGGTATATAGTGCTAGTTTGGAAAATATAAAATAACTATTATTGGGGTTCGAACCATGACTATTTAAACTAACCCCTCGGTTATTTTTAAACCGAGGGGTAAAGCTCCCACTTTTCATGTCACCCTTCGTTACCTCGTCATTGTAACTGAGGTAAAATCCATTTCATATCCGACGTGACATGTGTTATTTGTAGTAGTGTCATCATCCACGAGCGGCAACAAACAATAAGAATTTTCTGTAACGACTCAATTAGGAGAATCATGGACCTCCATTTGCGTCGGGGTAGGTAAGAAATAAGCAACTAAACCAACAAAGTGCCTTGGAATTCAAACCTCTCCAACAGTTGAGGTAATGGTAGCACCCATTAGGATAAGTATGGCATGAGGAATATTTTCCTTCTATTGCATTGTTTTGAAATATTCTCTTTGTTTGCAAACCAATAATAGATAAGTTAGAAAGTTAACCATAAAAGGAATATTCAATAAAAATGGGTTCCCCGTGTTAATCATCAAAAATGATATGCCAAGCCTTGTTCAAACTAGCATTCATTGGAAAGCCTGTCTCTATGTACCACTTCTCTTGTTTCCTCAGTGTCACATCAGAAGGGACAAAACCATCGACAAAGCCCAGACCTTTGAAGAAAGATGCCAATTTCCTTTTCAAGCAAATATCCTCTTGAGACAAATCGTCCATTTTATAAACGTAAGATTTGGAATCTGCCAAGAAATGAATCTGACACTAGAACTTGGAGAACCTGTTTGAACATTGGTAAGGCGTCCCACGTTATATGGTACATATGTTAGAATGAGCTACCTCGTTGAGGAGGGTAACCAACAAGTACTGATCTTTGAAATTTTTCAAGCTCTTCGAGTATAGCTCTAACATCTTGGTGCACTTCCTGAGAGATATTAGACTTTGGCCCTGTGTCGAGTTAGCAAAGATGCGTTTAGATTTAAAGAGATGTAAAAAAAGAGCGGTGTGGTCGGCGCATAATTCTTATATTCACATCAATACTATAAGACATTTATTTAATCCTAGCTTACTGGATACAACTACGAATGGGCGTAATAAATGAATAAGCACACCTACCTCAAAGTAATTGAAGGAAAGGCAAAATCTATTAAGGAGAATACACATTTGTGAAGGGGAATGAAACACCCTTTATATTTATTACCCATCCTCTTGTCTTATTCAAGAGGAATCACCCCATAATCTTCATATGGTCCCACTATCGTGAAGGGATGGTCTAAACCACCTTCGCCAGCAAAGATAGAGGCGGTATCTAGTGTCTCTTGGTCCGCCCACACTAATGAGCTATCCCATGTTTCCTTCCGAACTTTCGGTTAGAGGTACTCCAATGTAAGAGATTGTGTCAATACATCAAATAAATGAATATAAATAGCAACACCATGCAAGTTTAAAGCTAAGTATGATGATGCTGCTAAAATACACACGACCACCTAAGAAGTCATAATCAATAAAAAATTCCTCTATTAAACCCTGTGACCCTCTTCTCTAGAAATTCTAATAAAGAAAGCAAGATTTAAAGAAATATATGTATGGGTGTTACCTTAAAAGAGACAAATTTGAGGACTCAGACGCTGAAGGAAGGGGCGCAAATGAACCAGAGATAAAGATCTGTGCAAAAAATATGGAAACGATTAAAGGAATTGCATACAAGAAGGAAGAAGAATTTCCCAAATCCACAAGTAACGAAAAAAATGGAAAATAGTAATTTAGGAACTTCTTATGTGCATTTCAATAGAACATTGATATCTACCACAATAGAAAATATGGACACACCACCAACAGTCAAGATCTCATCATGAACTGTCAGAGTACTTAAATATCCTAAGATAAAGTGTGTATCATTATCGTCAGACATAGGGACACACATTAGGACTTCCCTACGAAACATCGTCGATCAAGAAAAAACATTTAACACATATGTTCCCGATACTAATGATATTCTATCAAGGCTCTTCACTTACTTTTGTTAACATTCGGCCTAAAGATGTACATAATAAAGCTCTCTTTCTACAAAATAGGAATACGGGCTTGGGGCATGTGTTCTAGGTTGTTCGTAAGGCCCGTGGAAAAATGCATAAGAGAGAACATCGAGTTAAAAGGTGCATAGAATAGGTAAACCTCGACTTAACCGTTCGTATGGGCCATGGAAATAGGCATAAGAGAGAACCTCGAATTAAAAGGTGCATAGAACAAGTAGACCTCTGTTTAGCCAAAAGAAGACAATTTATTCCTTCAACACATCAATCATTGTCTGATTCAATTAGACGGCTGTCTGCATAGCACGCCACATCACACATGAGCCGTTTCAATCGCTCTGGATATATAAGGATAAAGCGCACCACTTATGGTATTCAAATCCATTTGACTCACATATTACTCAACAAAAGTCCACCCCACTCCGTTGCATCGAAAGTATCGCTTCACTCTAGTGAGACACAACTCCACCACTTTATCTTTCATATCTAGTTGTTAACCAAATAGTTTTCATGAAATATATGGTGTTAATGTGGTTTCAGTTTTACTAGTGGAATATGCTGATATGGTGTTTGCAATCGAAAAACTAGATGAAAGTCCATGTATGGTAGCATATATACAAATAGGGGAACACACAAACATGAAGAACCCTACCTTTAACCGTTCAATGATAAGATGATAGGTAATTTAAAACCTCTATTTATTTGTTCAAGTGAAATAGATAGTGAAATAAAAAAGTAAATAAGCTCCTGTCAATGGTGTTGCAATTGTGGATTTAATGATGCATATGTCTAGCAAAATTAAAAAAAATTGTCTTCCCACAACATCACTGATTTTAATAAAAAAACATTAAAATAAAAATCATCATTGTTTTAAACTTAAAAGTTGATTCGATGACTCGTTCAGCAATGTTTATTGCGGTGTCTTTAAAGATAAATTATAATCTACTACTTGAATGTGAATGAAATCATACAGAAGGGATATTATTCCTTCCCCAATTCATCATATGCTAAATATGTCAGATAACGTCGAAAATGTGAAATAATTAGAAGCAAGTGAGATTATCCAAATTCTATAACTGCATTTAATGGTACCATCCTCATGATCTTATCCAAATTAATTCAAATTTTTCAATAAAAAAATAATATACAAAAATAACAAGATTCTAAAATGGAAATGATCATGAGCATACATTTGTATGTATGTTCTTTTCCATAAGCGTGCATGGTCTTTTAGACGTAGAATATAACTTTTAACTGCACTTCCACAGAATAAAGCAATTAAACTTGAAGTTTCCAAGTTGAGAGTTAAGTGTATAACATTTGAGAAACAATGAATTATGATAGATTATTTATGCCTAAATTCACGTGAGAATATCAAAAGACGTGTATTATCGTTACATATCCCATATTGGGAATTAAGTAACCATTTTCTTCTTGTCATCTAATTTACATAATAAGCATTTTTTTATACCAAATGGAATTTAAATTTGAGACATATATCTACGAGTCTCACTCAAGATAAGGGTTTATATTATCTTCTTATTTTTCTTTCAAAATAAAGAGAATGAAGTCAAATTTGAAGACATCCAAATTTGTTTTGTTACCATGCACGATAAGAAAGCACAAAACAACAACGTAAATTGGAACCCTGCTTTAGGGTATGTGGTTAGTAATATTTGAAGATGTAAACATCAATGTAGAAGGATATTATTATGTGGAGCCTTTGAAGAGTGGGGGACCTTTTAATTCTGTCAAGCATTTAGAGGTCATATACCCTTATCACTTTCGTGAAAATGAAGATTGTCCTTCCAAATATGTATATAAGTTTTTTTTTTTACTTAAATTTGTATGTTATGGTTTTACTATCACGTACCTACAAAATTGATTTATAGAACAAAAATTACCTCTTTAAAATAAATGTTTAGGTTATATATTAGACCCGTTTGTATTAATTTAAAGAAAAATTGTTTTTTTTTATTTTTAAAAATGATTTTTACAAAAATATTATAAAAAATTTAAAGTTATTTTTATAAATAAAAAAATTAATTTGAACAATAAATAACATAAATATATATTAGTGAAGATTAAAATATAGTTAAATTTATAAATTTTAAAAAATAATATATTTTGAAAAATAATATTTATGAAAAACTATTCAATATAGTTTTATGATATTTTTGAAATTTTCATATCAAAAAAATTATAAAAAAAATATGAAATACTTAAAATATTATTTTAAGGAAATTATTTAAACCAATTTTTCTTTTGAAGATTTAGTTTTAAAAAATATATTTTTTCAACAAAAATAAATAAAACTATGAAAATATTTTTGAAAAAGTTAAAACAAAGAACTTATTATTCGATGTGGGATTCTTAACACATCTTCTTACACTTAAAATTTGACATCTGGATCATAAAAATAAATGGTAGATTATTCGATAGTAGAAATCGATAACAGGTGGCTCATCGAATATTGAACAAGAATATGATAGGGGTAACAAACGGCATGCATGCCCAGTTTAGGTCCCCCGAAAAAAAATAACGGGATTATATATAGTTGAAGATGTGAATTTAAAACATTAGCTTGTCTCACACATAAAAGAAAAGATGGGGTTGACCCCATAGAAACTACAACCTAAAATTGCAAAGTTTTATGTTAATGTGTAAGTCGGTAAAAGTTTTGTCATCCCTTAGACTTTGATATTATGTTACGAAATGCGTGGTTTAGACTCGACTCATCTCTTTTAAATTAAGTTGTAGGTATGGTTAATGAGACTCTTAACATTTATCACTATTAAAAGTTTTTACAAAATAAATTCAAATTTTGATTTCTAATTTTCAATATAATTTTTAATGTATTATACTATTTGCGCCTTAACAATGTTTTAGGCCTTTTATTTCAAATATAAAGCTAAATGCATTCTTTTCCTTCAAATCAAAATGGAGAATAAATGCTTTCTTCTTTGACAATAAAAGGAAGATTCCTGCCCAAAATGTCTTAAAATGATTGTAATATTCAAAATAGTTTATAATTCTCAACACTCATTTTATTCAAAACCGTCAAATTTTCCAAAAATGGGTCCCATAGATTAATAACATTGACCAAATCATATGAATTAACAAACCATCAAAACCAATACATGATTTCCAAGTGGAAGAAAAATCTAATAAAACATGAAAATCTTCATTCATGTGTACTACTATTATTAATATTACAAAGTCATAAATCATAATAGCGCCGTATTAATTTAGTGACACGCAAACTACCCAACTTGTAATGAGCAAACTATTCCTTTTAAGAAAAGAATAAATCATAATTATTCCCTCTAAAATTTATATAATTAAACCATTCATTTGAATTGGAATCTACTAAGTGAGTACTAATTAATAATGGGATCTATGTGATTATATGATTTAACCAAGCAAAGCAAGTAGACTTCACTTTTCGCCTATTGAAAAAAGTGGGTTGGGTTTAATGTTCTAAGGCCATGTTTGCTTGAGCTTCAAGCATCTTTATGGGCTAGAAATGAATATATTCCACCGTATGAATATATTCCTCTACTATGTGAAGTTATGGGCCCCATCTTTTCCAACTTTTGCAAAGTCTCCATATCTCCCACCCCCCTAATTTAAAATGGCATCTTTCTTTTGGGCCATGAAACTTGGATTACACTTGAGGTTGAGTGTTAGGTTAAATTGGATGATATTTTACAAATTTTAAATTAATTAATCTCACTTACTTAAAGTTGTGATTAAAGATAGTTGTAGGTATCCCCATACATACTTGTAGTTTATCATATATAGTAAATAAAAAATAGAATAGTATTATTATCAAATTATCTTTAATTACTATTGATGCATTCGAATTATCATAAATATAAAGGGAGATTATAATAGTTTGAGAGTATTAATTAAAAGATATAATTGAAAAATAAAAATAAAAATTGTATTGAAAATTAAAAACGACACTTATTGAAAAATAAATAATTTGATTAACTATGACATTTAGTTGGGACAAAGAGTAATTATATACTATTTGTTTGATTGGATGAAAATAATATTTCGTAATTTTAATAATTTATGATCGTATATGAATGATTGTAACTGTATAGATGTCATATCTCAATTTTGCTTCACTCTTCTTAATTTTTCATCTGTTGATACTTAATCATCTGCATGTATAGTTATCAAGTCATTCAATGAAGTAATTCGTTTTAGCGTTTCATTCATTACATTTGACATAATTCGTCAGTAGGTCAAAGGTTCCGTAATGATGTATTTAATTACTTTAAGTAGATTTTCGAGGCGGATATTATTTCATTATTATTCAGGTTTATTTTCCCCATATTACTTGTGGTACGGATCATCTCTATATTTGAGACTCATGGTTATGGGGGAGATTGAAATGATTGTTTCTTAATTCGGAAGATTGTTTGAATTTAAAGAAAATGACAATGTTGGAATAAAAAGAAGATTTCATTAATTTATTGGAAATTCATTGTACAATGCATATTACTTGAGATATAAATCAAACAAATGGACTATAAGGAAAAAAGGTTAAAAAACTACACATTTCCGGTACAGTTGACTTTTTGGTCAATTGTTGACTTTTTGTCAATTGTTGACTTTTGGTCAACTGTTGACCATTTACTCGATTTTGACTTCTGAATTTTTCTAGAACTATTTTATAATCATTTGATCAAATGATTCATCATTATTCATCAAAAATGACTTATGTCATGTTTGTGTTATAAATGCTAATTTCCAACAAATTCTATCTTCCATCAAATTTCACTTCCATGACTTGTTTTCCACTTTCCAATGTTGCTTCAAGTTCATTCTTTCTCTACAATGCTCACTTTGCTACAAAAAAAAATTGGGGTAAAGTTAGTCTCGATGAATCTTAAGCATAAGTCATCAAAAAGCATAAAAAATATCGTGAAAAACTCAAGAAAACTTAGAAAAATTCTACACTATGTAATGATTTTAATACTTGTTTTTTCAATACTTTCCAACATTGATTCATGCCACAAAAGCCAGAATTTGATACAAACGTTTACACCATTCAAAAGTGGATTTTTTCAACACAAAATCACTTCTCAAAAGCACTTAAAATCATGAGATAATTTACCAAAAATTCATGGCAAAAGTGGCAAAAAAATCAAAAGCAAAAACATTCAAAATTTTCAAGTTTCATGCATAATTACTAATGACCTTTTGCCTTACATTTCAACTTGGTAGTTTTGCAAAAATCGAACATCATTTGTCTCTAACTATGCATCCACAATCATTCAATTACATAATTAACCCTTAACTATCATAACTATCAAACTAACACAAATCCTACCAAACAAACACAAATTTCAACTTTCATTTTCAATGAAATTCCCATTCAATCCTAATCATTCATAACAATCAATCCAAGAGTGGAAATTAGTGATCCGCAACTAAGGATTAGATTAATTTCCAATCATTGATAAACCTCTTAATTTGATCATAATCCAATGCTGCTCATTCATTTACAAAACCTATATAAATATGTTATTTTTCACAATTTTAGTGGCAACTAACTTAACTTATATTAACTTCCTTAATTATTTTTTCACCATTTTTTTCTCAAATTCTCCCATAATTCTTTCTTTTCTTCACTTCTTCACGATCATTAAAGTTCATATTAATCACCATATAGAACTTCACATTGAAATTCTAAATTCGGTGGAGCTTAACCACAATCCAATTTCAACAAATCATCAATCAAGTTTCAATAATTCACACATTATCATCAATAATTATCATCCAAAGTTCATCAAGATTCAAACATATTCGTCAATATTCTACATTCAAGATTCATCTTTTACATTCATCATTTATATTCAACCATAATTATTAAGTAAAGATTAATTTGATTAAATGAGTTTCCTTTGAAATTTTTCAAGTTTCTCTTCGGCACTCCGTTAGCAACATTAACGGGGAAAAACCTCTGCTCCGTTGATAATCCTTCATCTCTTTTCTCCGATACCATTGTCATGGATTGTTGAATGTTGTTGCTTAATTTAAGTCATTGTTATGAAATATATCATTTAATAAGAACTTTTTTCCTTAAACCAAAATATCCAATTTCAAGTAGCTAGAAAATTGCAAAAATCATTAGCATAATTTCTAACATAGTTCAACATAACATTGAATTAGACATTTACATTAGAGTTTAGACATAGTGCATGACAGAACTTATTATAATAATCAATTATTTTAGCCATTCCACATTGCAAAGAAAATCAGTCGCAATTGCAAATCAATTCCCAAATTTTAAGCCAAAGGCAAACTAGCCTAAGCCTAACCCAATCACAAGCTGATACTTACAAATTCAACTCAACTAACTTCTAAGCCATCTCTACTAACAACCATTCAATTAACACCTTAACAGTCATTGACAATTTTTACTAACAACTTAACAAACTAACATTTTAACGTTAAAAATTTCACCTAATTCTAGCCTCATTAACATCGCTAACTTCCTAACTAATCTAGCTTAGTTAATACATAACAATTAACAAAGTTTCAAATATTTCACTAACACATTTACTAATTCAATTAACATAACAACTCAATTAATATTTAACATCCAACTCTAACAAAACTAACAATTTAATTCAATTCACTAATCCAATCCAGGGACAAAGCTACTCTTTAACTTAAGGGGGCATATGCCCCCACTTAAATTTAAATTATAATATTATTTTTCATGATAGAATATTAATTATCTATTTTCAACATACAATTTTCTTACATAATATACATCTACAATAATATAAATATCATTTAAATAACTAACCACCTATATTAGACTATTATAACTTAACATATTATTATTGGTATCGATCTTTTTATATAAACAATATCTTGAAATTATTATAACTTAACATATTATTATTAGTATCATTTTTTTATTTATATAAACAATATCCAAAAATTATTAACTAAATAATTTTTTCAATTTGATTGTTTTTAAAGTCTCACAAAAATTATTTGTATTTTTTAATTAATTACTATTTTGTATTAGAATCAGAATTACTGAAGCATATTTTTCTTATATGATTGCAAGGTGGTTGCTTCATTTTAAAAAAATACTCCTTCCGGTCATTTTTATAAGAGACACTTTAATTCTTTTTAGATTTATTGAATAATTAATTTATCTAATCTGCAATATATAAGCTTAAAAAATATTATATAATCACTCCATTATTATTTATCACTTTCCTATAAGACTCTCAAATAGATATTAGATATATTTAAAAAAAATTAAAGGACAAATTATTTTAAGATGAAGAAAGTAATATTTTTAATGCTACAAATTTATTTATATTTTGCCTCCACAAATTAAAATTTCTGGCTCCGTCCCTGATCCAACCATAAGTCATTTCCTAAAACCAATTCAATTACCCATATGAAAACAAATAACACTCCCAACTCCATTTTTGACCAATTTAAAACAAAAAAGAGAAGAAACTTGGTTCAGGAATTTCACCACTAAATATGGCATGTTATCAACACTCAATATGGCATGTTATCTAGTCAACAACACAAGCTTTACTGGATGACAAATTTGCAGAGGAGATGTAGATAGGTAACCCCATTGATATAAGTAATTTGAAGATTTTTGGGTGTCTAACACATGTGCATATCTCTAGTGAGGATCGTTATAAACTTGACCCCGAGTCAAAATAATGCATCTTTATTGGTTACAATAAAGGTGTGAAGTGGTACAAGTTAAGGGATCTGGTTAAGAGGAAGGTGGTTGTCGGCAGAGATGTTATATTTGATGAGCATTCAATGTTGAACTAGTCAGATGTGACAGTTGTGCCAGATACTGAGGTAGAAAATTCCAGACAGAACAAGATTCATGTGGACATTGAGGAGCCACCAGTGAGTCCAAGGTAGATTGTAGCATAATAACAAGATAAACTAAACTCTGATACCACTTGTTAGGGAGTCCGAAGAACGTTGTAAGTGTCAATGTGCTAAACTTCCATAGGTCCAAGAGAACTTGACGCCACATATCCACCCAAAGCCTTAGGGTTTTTTATGTATATGTGGTGTTAAGGTCTCTTGGATCCTAAAAATTTGGCCCATTTACGATTCCGACACTCCCCGAGCTCCCCAACAAGTTGTATTAGAGCTCTGGTTGGCTCGGTGGAGAAGTGGAAGTAGATCCTAGTGTGGATCAAGGCTAGTGATGCGGGTACTCACACATGTGAGAGATATTGTTTGGTTTCAAGTGGGAAAGTGTTAAAGTCTCACATCGACTAAGAATAGAGGAAATTTTGTGTTTATAAGAGATGTGACTCATACCCCCATTGCTTTAAGGATTTAAGTGGATATGTGACGTCAATGTCTCTTGGAACCATGAACGTTTGACCCATTAACACTTTTGGCACTCCCCAGACTCACCAATAAGTGGTATCAGAGTCTTGTTGGCTCAGTGAAAAAACGTAAGTGAATCTTAGTGTGGATCAAAACTAGTGATATGGATGACTCGCACTTTTGAGGGAGATTGTTGGAACTTAACTAGGAGTGACTAAGTCCCGCATCAAATAGAAATGGAGAAAATGTTGGATTTATAAGAAAGGTGACACATACTCCCACTGCCTTAAGATTTTTGGTGGATATTTGACGTCAAGATCTCTTGGATCTATCAAGTTTAACCCATTGACACTTCTCGCGTTCCCTAGACTCTCCAACAATTAATATCCATAGTATATAAATTAAAAATTATAAAAAAAACTAAAAAGAGAGGATAGGAGAAAAACATAAATACTAAAAAGAAAAAAATGTAACAGGATGAGACGGAAGAAGAAGAGGGGAAATAAGTTTTGAATTTTCTTTTTAATACTAAAAGAGAAAGAATAAATTTCCATTAAAAAATTGTGATGCCTTCCTTTAATTAAAATTTTATTATTAAAAATGTAATAGGATGAGACGGAAGAAGAAGAGGGGAAATAAGTTTTGAATTTTCTTTTTGATAATAAAAGAGAAAGAATAAATTTCCATTAAAAAATTGTGATGCCTTCGTTTAATTAAAATTTTATTATTAAAAAAGTTAAAACTTTATCCTTATTTTTCTAATCAAAATTTATAATAATTTTGAAAAACCCCATTTAGCCCCTTCAAGAAGTTTCAATTGTTTAGTTGGCTTGAAAGACTTCAATTGTTTTATGTTAAAAAAAAAAAGACTTCAATTGTTTTATGTTAAAAAAAAAAAGACTTCAATTGTTTTATGTTAAAAAAAATAGTCTTCAATCTGTGTAGGAGCGACCGAGCGAGGGCTAGCAAAACTCAAGTTGAAGAACAAACTGAACTGTAAAAGGAAAATGCGGTGAGCGTGGATCGAACACGCGACCTTCAGATCTTCAGTCTGACGCTCTCCCAACTGAGCTATCTCCGCTGTGTGATAAATTTTAACAAGTGAAAATGGCATTACATTCTGTACATATAACTCATGATTCAAAATGATTTCGCATAGTTTTGTTGTGGCAGAGGCTGTTTGTGGCTTAGATAAAGCAAGAAAAGCAAAAGAAGAAACAGCTATAAGATACAGTTATTCTTGACATGAAGAACAAGAATAACATGTAGCAGAAGTTGTCTATGTTGTGTATTTATTTTATTATTCTTGATATTGATCTAGTAGCAGAAGCTGTCTATGTTGTGTATTTATTTTATTATTCAGAGGAGGATTCGAACACTGTATTCAACTCTATCCTTTATTTGCATCTTATTTGTATAATGCATTATGAGTTATATTAGTGATACACACTTATAACATGTAGATCATTCTAAAGAAAGAACTTTTAATATGTTTAGGCTTCACAACTACTTTGTTGTTGCCCTCAGTTAATCCAACGATAATATGGTAAGAGCAGAACCACCAAATAACCCAAATATGAGTTGCATAGGAGGTTGGATGTGTTCTAAGTATTTAAATTTAAAACTCTCATTTTGAATTTTTTAAGAGAGACAGGATTTTAAAAAGGTCTGTGATCCTAAAAACGGCCGCGACAAAACGGTTTTGATAGATGTCGATACTGATATTGTTATCATCGTTTTTTATATTGAAGAATAAATTGTGGTTAATTCACACGGTGACAACCGCAATCAGTGTCGTGACATCTATGTCAATCGAAATCGTGAAATCTTTATGCGATCGTGACATGAACATTTATCGTTTTTTAAATCCCTGGGAGACAATTATACTCTTACATCTTCATTTAATTAAAATATCATTATTAAAAAATTTAAAACTTTATCTTTAATTTTCTAACAAATATTTATAGTAATTTAAAAAAACCCCATTTTGTCTCTTCAAGAAGGTTCAATTGTTTGGTTGAATTGAAGACAAGGTGTAGGAGCGAAGGCAAAGCAAAACTCATGTTGAAGGAGAAAACAGATTGTTAATGGATTTGTGGTGAGCATGGACCAAACACGAGACCTTCAGATGTTCAATCTGACGCTTTTCAACACTTTCCAACAATCCAAACATCTCTTAATCTCAATTTTCAAAGCATTGTTGGACTCTTTAGTGTATTGGATATCAGAACACTACTGTTGTATGCATTTGATGCAACCAAAGCTTTTATATTGTTTGAGTTGTTTTTGCGATATGATAATTGATTTGATTTCTGAATTTTTGTAAGTTGATTATAATATTGCATCTATAGAGAAATATTGGATTTTGGTTATTGTTTGAATTTTAATGCTACAAAACCAAACCCTTTTATGATATGAGCATTTGATCCAAATAGTCCTCTGTTAACAATCAATTTTGCTTGAAATGTTTTGTGAGGGAGTGTATGTTTATTTCGATTCTCATGTTACAGTATTATGTCACTATCAAGGATACTACATGCTCACCCTTTCCGAGGAAGAGAAGGAAGGGAAAGAATTTGATTTTCATTCATATATATATATATATATATATATATATATATATATATATTTGATTCAAAATATGAAAAAGAATGGGTGGAGATGAATTTTAGTTACAAACATGTTTGATTCACACGGGGAAGGGAGATATTTTATAAATAATTTAGTTTTTTATTATTTTAATTTTATTATAAAAATCATAATTTTTATCATTCATAATTCAAACACAAATTCATTAGCGAAATATAATAAGATTTATCATTCATAATTTGAATACAAATTTATTAACAAAATATAAATATTCAATCAGAAGATATATCATAAAATATTTTATAAAAACGTAATGATAATAATTTATAATTTTAAAAAATAACTGAATACAAGAAAAAAATTATTATAAGGAAAAATATTGAGATAATTAAAAAATGACATCAAAATCTAAAAATTAATAATAAATATGAAGAAAAAAAGCGTACTCATTATAATGAAAATAGTAAAGTTTATAAGAAAAGATAAAAGTAAAAATTACGTTGACTTAAATCTGAGCAAACTTTTAACAACAAAAAAAAGAAATTTGATAAAAAAAACATAAACTTTTAATATTTTGTTAGCGATAAATTATAATATTTATTAAGGTTAATTTCGTCAATATAATAAATTATATTTTAGCATATCTCTCCTTTCTTTCCTTCCAAAAAAAACATCGATCTGGGAGAACAAAAAATCACTCTAGGGGGAATTTGATCTTCTCCTTTTCCCTCTCATCCCCTCCCCTCCAAAAACCCTAAACCAAACAGACTCTTGAGTCTGTTTGACAAAGCATAATCGTGAGCTTACATCATATAAGCTATTAACGTCAACTAATATATCTGCTACTTTTTATCAAATAGAGTCTTATAGTGTCCATAATTTTGTACATGTTTTATAAAATTTCAGGTAAGATCAACATGTGATGAAAATAAAATATCAAAATGGGAAGAATCAAATATATTAAAAGGTATAGCTAATTAATTTAATAAATTCTTTAGGGATATAGATAACATGTCTATTTCACTCATTTTTGTGCTTCATTTCCGGCACAATTAAATAATTTTCATCTCTCAACTTTTCATAATCGGAGAAAACACATTCTTTCATTGATGATTTGAAAATACATAAACCACTTTTTCTTACATTTTCAAAGAGTTTTGAATCATTCTTGAACACTTGTAATCAAATACTTTCATCTTCTATGTCATTCATTTTCCATTGTTGCATGGCCGAATCTCATCTTGATAGATTCGTGATTGTTTGAGGAGATTGATTTTGGATTTAGCGTTTCTTTGAAGGTTTTTTTTAAGTTTTCAGAGAATTGCACGATTGTGTAGTGATGTGACAATTTCAGTGGAAAAGAATAAGGCTTTTCTTTTCAGGTTGACCTTGGTAACCATGTCTATAATTCTACAGGCAGGATATAATTTCTTTTGACATTCGTACAAACCAACACTTAAGATACCAATAAAATTGTGTGGAAATTACCACAGACGGAGACTTAGGAGTAGGTTGTTGAGACTGAAAGATTTGGAAGCGATCTCGAGTAAAGATTTTGCATAGAGTGTAGTTCTTGGAGATGTGTACAAGTTAAGATCCATAATATAGGAGATATTTTATTTTCAGCATATTATTTGTGGATTAGTGATCGTATGAACTCTTGTAATATTGTTGCAAATTATAATGAAAGACCAATAAATTTTCAATGGGAAACCATTGAAGAGTGGATTAAGCACAAAGTGAGGACGAGCGTGCCAAACCACTATAAATCCTAGTGTTCTCTCTCTCTCTCTCTCTCTCTCTCTCTCTCTCTCTCATTTAATTCCGTAGTTGATCGCATGATTAGGTTGTTGTTGTTGCTTTCTAGAATTGCATGCTGAGAGGTTTATCAGTTACTAGCAATTTTTTACATAAGTTGCAGGTTTTGTTAGAATTGGTACTTCAACCTTGTCTTAGTATTTATTAAGTCTGAAACCTATGATAGTAGAATCTTATGCATAATTAAAAAATATTCGATAACACATCTTGTGAAATTGAACAATTTTACAATTCGATTAGTTTTTAATTTGATGGATTTTAATAGTTCAATGGGATACATTATTAACTCATTATGGACATTTGTGAATCTATCAAATAAAGCATAATCTCTTTTTACGCAAATGTTGCTTCCCCCATGTAAAACATTTTGTTTTTGAAAATCTGATTAAAATATTTTTCAAATAAAACTTTTATTTTAGGAGGCTTATTCACCCCCTCTAGATCATTCATAGTATATATTCTCACCCTACAATTAGCTTCAGAGTTGGTTTTTTGATCAAGTCTAAATGACTCAAAAGTTTTAGAACATGGTTGACGACGATCCGAAGGTAGTGTACAATAGAGCACCACTTTTTAAAGAAGAGAATTATGCTTATTGTAATGATAAGACTATGTTCGTTTAATGTTAGTTGGCAAGAATCTATGGGTAGCAATCACCGACATGTTTTTTATCTCAAAAAACGAAGTCGATAATTCTGTTAAAAACCAAACGATTGGATTGGTGATAAGACCAAAAATATTTCATATGATTTGAAGGCAAGGAATATACTTATACCCGCATTAAAAGATAAAATGTATTACTCTACTGACAACATAAGAGTGCACAAACTATGTGGAACTCTCTTCAAACCCTTTACGAAGGTACTAATGACCTTAAAGATTCAAAAATTAATATGTTGAAAAAGGAGTATGAACGTTTCCGTTTGGAAATCGGAGAATCCATGTAGATTCGTTTTCTCCATTTAATCAACAAAGTAGACAATTTGGGAAAGACCATTTCTAACAAAGATTGTGCTAACAAAATTCCGAGTCAATGTGTAGGAAGTGGCAACGAGATTACCACCATTAAAGAGTCAAGTGATTTTAGTTCGTTGGACATCACAATTTTTTTTGAAAAGCTCACCGAACATGAGAATGAAATTAAATGGCTCGCGGAATGTGAAGTAAAGTCGAAGAAGCATGACATATCCTTAAAAGATTTGTCTTCAAGGACAAAGAAAAATAAGGACGAAGGAGATTTTTCTGACGAAGACTCTTCAAAAGAATAAGATATTCATTTATTCGTCAAACACTACAATCAATATATGAGGAAGCATAAGCTTAAGCATTAAAAAAACCTTATTAACTTTAAAAAGTCTCATCCGCACAAGAAGGAACATAAGAAAAAAGAAGAAGATGTCACATGCTTCAGATGCGGAAAATCATGTCATTATAGAACCACATGTCTGAGTCTCAACAAAAATCATAAGAAAAAGAATAAGGAATTCGACAAGACAAAGGGAAAACATGCTAAAGGTCGTAGAGCCTAAATTTCTTTGGAAGAAGAATATTTGAAATCCTCTTCATCTTCTGGATCAAGTTATGATGATGAATGTGTTAACCTATGCTTGATGGCACATAAGAAAAGTGAAGACTCTGAAGTATATACTTTTGATCCTTAAGTTAAACCATCTTATAAGAAATTGTCGAAAGCTTTATGTGAAATGCATGTCGATGCTCTAGATGCTTTCAAGAAAACTTGTCTCCAAAAAAACATATTTAAAAACTTGAAAAGGAGATAAATGATCTTAATATTTCTTTAGATTGTTTAAAATAAGAACATGCATCTCTCGTAGATGAGCGTTTTAGTAATTCAACTACTTTAGTTGAAAATTTAATAAATATAGATTGCACTACTTATCCAATTTTAAAACTTGAAAATGAAAATCTGAAAGAACAATTAGCACAAGATATTTCTTTATCTACTACTATTTATATGTCTTCAAGTCAAAGACGGATTGATTTTGAGAAAAACCCTCGACTTGCTAGAAGAAATAGAAAGAGTATTTCATTTAAATATATATGTCACTATTGTGATAATAAGGGTCGCATTAGGCATATTTTCCATGTTAGGAATGTTAAAGTTCCAAATGGTACCTTGGCTTGGATACCTTAATGTTCCTTAACTAACCTTCAAGAACAAACTAGTTGAGTATCTAAATCTTTGTGAAAAGGTTGTGGTTCCTAGATAGCAGATGTGCAAGACAGTGACGGGATATGCTTCGATGTTTATCAAGTTCGATCACAGAGAAAGGGGTCACGTCATATACTTAAGTCATGTGGCTTCATGGCAAATCGGTTTTCCAAATAGATTTGAAATATTTAAAATATTTAAGTCATGTGGCTAGGTGGCCATTTCTGTTGTTAGCTAAAATTTTGAGCTTAGTAGGATAAAATTGAAGTGTGGTAAAAGATATGAAAATACTATGTACAGGTGAGGAGAACATGTTTGGACACCATAATCACAAGTAACCAATAGGAAACAGACTGGTTCTCGACAAAGGGAGTTGGAAGTCTTGAAGATGTTTTTCGATAGAAACAGTCAAGACATTTAAAAAAGTTACCAACGTTGGCACGTCCAGTTTTAAACTAATGAGGTAACAAAGGGATGATATCAACCACGATATGGTCAGTATGTTTACCCAACAAATTGGTATTGTTTTTAATACTTTAATCCAAAACACAAACCATACTTACTAACAATTGGCGCATCAAATGGTTTAAATTATTGATTTCTTTGCTTCTCCCTAGGTGCCTATTCATCCGGTTCCTCAAATCCAAGTGGGTAGGGAAATTCAAAATCTACGAGTTGCAAATAATGTAGGCTTTCCAAATAATCAAGGGCAACAACGGGTTATGCCCCAACTGATCGAATAACCCATACCTAGGGTAGCCGAATGGGATTTAGGTCGAAATGGACCATAGGTAGTTATACATCCAGAAAAATATTTGACCGACCGAGGTATGAAATCAGAATGTCTAACTTGGCTGAGATATATGTTTTCAATGTTGGTCAAGATGGTCATGTAGGAGCCTTAAACCGACACACATAGGCCGACCCCTGATGTCGGACGACCGAGTTCCTTAACTGATAAAAGGATGACTAAAGGTTAGAAACTGTTACTAAATGATTAATAATCGGTTAGATTTCACTAATGATCATAAAATGGTTATCAATAATTATTAAGTTCGTTACGAATGGTTAATAGACAGTTACGTTTGTTATCACCTTAAAACCTATTAATCATGAGAAGAAAAAAAGGGCATATAAAAAGTTCATAAAACCAAATAGAATAGGGGGATTCATACGATGAAGAACGGAAAAAATAACAAACCTATTAGAGACTTGGAACCACCAATAATGGTGGCAATGAACCTTATTCCAATTACAAACATACCAACCATGCATTTACGACCTCCCTGACTAACATCAGGGAGGTTACCCATTTTAATGTTTTTTGCAAGAGCATTTGGCATCCGTTGTGGGGCTCTGGTAAAACTTTCTCGAGCCACACAAAATCATGTTTATCGTTAGCCACAAAACCAAACCTAGACAATAATCTTCCTGTCATACCCCAATTTTGTCTGGGTATTTTAAACTCATTTGATACATGTCAATTTGTCTACTTTTTCCTTTTTAGTCATATGCATTTTTATCATAAAAAAAGTCACAATAATTATGCATATATGCATTATAATAAAATAGTCAACACAAAGTCAACAATTTACATGTTAAAAAAGTTGACTAAAATTGCATGTAAAACTAGCGTGAACCATATGTGGGTAGTATGAACATTCCCCTCCATACGGTATGACCGAAACCAATGAGAATTAAGTGTTTGGTTTGACATCACAAACATCTCTCGGTTCACAAGCAGACATAAGATAGAGCTCAAAGAGGTGGTGTACTTGGCTCAAAGATAACAGTGTATCACATGAAGTGAATGAAGGTAGTAGATATGAAGGCATCATGAAGATGAATGGAATGATAAGGGAAAGTAATTGAAGTCAAAGAATTGAGGATTTGGTAAAAGTGACTGAAGTAATATGGTTCGGAACCAAAGGTAAAAGTATATTGGAATCCATAGAGGAACAAATTTTGTACCATAGAGAGAAACATGCATATTGGCCAAAAAGAAGGAATCAAATGTTTGGTTTGACAACACAAATAACTCTTGGTACAGACACAAATTGTTGATTAAGCGTCTTAAAGGGGTATATATGGATATCCAAAGGAAATGTATTTAGTTTCAAAGAAACAATATGTCATTGGGGTGAACGCTTATGATTGAAGATAGGTCATGTGTTATGAAAGATATGAATGGAGCCCTAAGGCAGAAGGAATAATTAGGAATGTGCTCGCCAAGGATTCACATCCTCGTGCCTACATATTCTCACTGTACAATGAGAAAGTCAGAGCATTCGTAATTCGTGGAACCACGAGAAAAAAGGAAGGAGATGTGATGAAAAGTATAACTTGTACCAAAGAATGGTAGTATGGGAACCCATAAAGGTAAATGAACTTTGAACCAAATAGTAAACAGGCGTTTTGGCCAAAAAATAAGGAACAAAGTGTTTGGTTTGACAACACAAACATATCTTTATTCACAATGTTTTGGCCAAAAAGAAGGAATAAAATGTTTGGTTTGACAACACAAACATCTCTTGGTTCACAAAGTGGACTCTGATTATACATCCTAAAAGGGTGTATATGGGGGCCCACAAGAAAGTGTTATTTGGTACAAGGAACAATATATCATTGTAGGGAACAAACAATCTGAAACCAAAGAAGAATGGTATATTGGATCCATGAAGGAATAAACTCTGAACCGAAGAGTAAACAGACGTTTTGGCCAAAAAAAGAAGGAATAAAGTGTTTGGTTTGACAGCACAAACATCTCTTGGTTCACAGGAAAGCATTGGTTATGGAATCCAAAAGGAAAAATGATTTGATCTCAAAAGGGTAATTGATGGATGAATGATAACAACCGAGGTACAAATAAATAAGGTAGCTCGCGGAGAATCTGAATCCTCGTGCCTACGTATTCTCACCGTGCAATGAAAAAGTCAGAGCTTTCGTAGTTCGGCCTACGGCAAAAACAAAGCAAATACAATAAGAGACTGAGGCAAGAGGAATAAATATGATATTGGAAGATGAAGAAGACTTGGCCTGTGATTCTCATCATAATTTTCAAATTGTTGAAGAAGAATCCTTGCTGCTCCTTATGATGATAAAGACTGTATCAATCATTCGATTCAAATTACATTAAAGTCTATGAACAAAGGCGAATACCTTGAGCATCTGGGTCATTCATCTCGTACCCAAGGATACCATAGACAAGGATATGATTTCTCCACTCTCGTCATTCTTTGTTACTTAAGGCTCATGGCATACAAATTGAATCACGATTGATAAGTTAATGATGGAGACCTCTGATTGTTTCACTGCTGCTTTGTGAAGGGAGACTTGACAATCATTTGATTTACCTTGCACTAAATTCTATGAAAAAAGGCGAATACCTTGAGAAACTATATCATTTGTCCCATACCCAATGATACCCTGAACAAGGATAGGATTTCTCCATTTTCATCATTCTTTGTTACTTAAGGCTCATGTCGCATCATTTGAATCTTGACTGATAAGTTCTTGAAGAAACACCTTTGATATGCTTTGTATAATCCACTCCTTGATTTTCCTGGGATGCCTTTCATGGAAGTCTGAACTTTAGTCCTTGAGATCCACGACTTACAAAAAGAGTCTCATCAAATGATCAAGGGGTTTTTGATCACTTGACTAGACTGTGGAATTATACATGAATTAAAGGATTTAGTTGATCAAAATTTCTTTTGATCAACTTTAATCGAAAGGTTTGAGTTAATTTGAAATCTATGGTTAAATTAATCTAAAGGTTAAATTTTTTTTATAAGTTATACTAATGGATCATGCAAAGGTTAACGTCAAATTAATCCTTGATTACCAAGTATCACATGAAAATTAATTTGACTAAAATGGTTAATTATTGTAAGTTCATTCCTAATCCTAAGGGAACATGAAATTTGCTAATTAATCCCAGGGTTTAAATGGTCAAATTACATGGTATGTTCAATTAGAGAATTAAAATTAGGATTAAATCTAATTAAAAATCAACCATCCTAATTATTTCAAATAAAAAATAATTCTAATTAACTATTTTAATCCTAATTCCTAATTAATTCTAACATGTTAATCAAGATTATCCTAAATGTAAATTCCTAATTACCCTAATTAACAAGAATTAATATGGCAAAACAATTAATCAAAACAAAAAATAAAAATAAAAAAACAAAAACGAAATGGGCCTGAAAGGGGGTGTGCAGGCAGTAGCATGCACTTGGGCTCTTGTTGCGTAGGCCCACTCTAGTTGATGGTGGACTCAGGGGGTGCAGTCGAATTTGAGGGTGCAGACGAGTTTGAGGGTGCAGAGAGCAAACTTTGGGCCAAAAGCCCAATATTCAAACCAATGCAAGGCTGAAGTGTGTGAAATGAAGGCCGTTACAATTCAGGTACGTTAACCATCAAGTTTTTCACATGTTCTCATTCATTCAAACAGATTCGAGACATCTTTCTTCCCTCCATATGAGCTCCGCTCTATTCCGCCACGCCAGAAATCGCCTCCGGCGGCGAAGGCAATCAAACCAACATCTTAATCACATAACCAGAAGCGCAATTTCATCCTCAACCAGAATCTCTCCTTGCTTCTATCCAATTTCCAACTCATGTTTCGAAATCCAAAATTTGATCCACGAACCCTAGATCTTATAACAGAAATTAAATGGATACCGTGCATGGATTCACATCAAAATCCTAGGGCTAATGATCTTGAGGGTATATAATATGATATGGTAACAAAATTGTGATGAAATAAGAAGAGGAATACCTCCGAAGCAGAGGTTTGCTCCGGCGAACGTTGAATTGAAGGAAGAAGGTTGCAACGCGAGGAAATCACTTGAATCCGGTACGTTCTGCTTCACTTCTCTTCTTCTTCGCTCACTCTACTTCTTCTTCTGTAGCTGTGATTGTTGCGCGTTGCTGCAAAACATGAGTGCAAAAGAGTTGAGAGGTAAACGAGAGAGGATTCAAGTCTTGTTGTTTCAGAGCTTCAATGTGAGGCTCTGAGCAAAAATGGAGAAAGAGATTTGGAGTGAGGGAGAGGGTTTCAGTGAGAGAGAGAGTGAAGAATGAAGAGGATGAAGATTTGTGGTGATTGAATATATAGAGCTTGAATCTTGACAGAGCTTAACTTTGTTAAGCTCTTCATGAGCAATACAGTTGTCGTTGGTAACTCTGTTAGCGGTTAGGATTCAGTTAATGCTAGCTGGAGTTAGTTGAAGTTAGTTGGAGTTGATTTAGAAATTCTGTTATCAGTTAGTTATGAACTTCTGTTAGGTTAGTTGAAACTTCCATTAAAATTGCTTGTTCGGTTGAAATGTACACTATGGTTTTATGAAGCAGTTAGATGTAATATAAAGTTAGAGTTAACAAAAATTTTATTGGTATTGTTAGTTCAGTTAGATGGATGTTGAAATGAATTGTTGTTACATCCTGATAGTTATGGTCGGTTAAATGAACTAGCACTTAGTTTGGATAATTAGCATTAGTGAAATACTATGGAAAATATTTGAATTGTTATAGTTAAACGGTTAAATGTTGGTATTGATTTTAGTTCAATGGAAAGAAGTTATGATTAGTAAAACACTTAGAAAAACTAATTAACTGAAATAATGTTATGCTATCTTGCTATGTTAATGAACTAATAGTATGATGGTTAGTGTGTTGCAGCTAGGGATGGTTGATTAAATGTTGCTATATGAATGTTAGATTGGGATTAAGGTGAAATGAACATGTCATACATGCTATTCTGAACTGCTGATTAAGACTGGTTCTGCACAGGGTCAATTATTTACAAAATGATAGGTTAATGAATTGGTTTTGCTGGTATGTGATGAAGCATCATGTTCTAGGTTACACTAAGAAAAGTTAAGGAATTGCTTGAGCAGGGTCATGTCTTAAGAAAGAATGAGTCTGGTTTGGTAAAGTGTATGAAATTTGATTGAAATGAACTCTGACTTATAAATGATACTTTGCAGTGCAAGATGGCTTGTGTTAATTTCCTTTTCCTATCAACTACTGTTTCTGATATCTGGTGCAGCAGGAGGGCCTACTATCCTTATGTTAATTTTCTTTTTCTTGATTTTGGATGATGTTTAATGATGAACTCAACCTGTTTGTGTGGATTTTTTTGCAGGCCATGCAGATTTAGTTTGTGCCCATAAAATGAGAGTTGCACATTCTACTTGGCTTCCATCGGATTGGAATATTTTGGTCATGAGAAAGTATATGGACATGAATATTAATGCTTAGGATTAGAACCTTTAGGTAACATGTTAGTTGAAAGTTGAAAGTTGAAAGTTAAATGAAATTGTATTGAATGGAATGTGTACATGAATGAAAAACATAGGTTGAATGAAAGTTTGAAAATTGAATAAAATGGAAAATTATATTCTATTGAAGACATTTGATATGTTTGAAAAGAATGTAATTAGAATTAGGTTTAGAATGACAAAAAATGCAATGGTTAACTTTGGTCAACTATTTAACCAAAAAAGTCAACATTGACCAAAAAGTCAACTTTTGAAGAATGTAATTTTTTTAATTTCTTTTTGTAATGGACTATGTATGCCTTTATGAATGAATGGAAAATAAATTGTTTGGATGAAATAAACATGATAGTATGTGAATCAAAACATGACTTTTGGATAAACTTTAATAAAAACCAAATCCACTTATGAATGAATCAAACACTTTTAATCAATGGAATCATAAGTACCATGAGCATATGATAACACATGAACCAAATGGACCAAGGTACGTGGATGCACCAAGAATACATGTCCCTATTAATCACAATGGATCAATGACAAACAAATGACCAAAGATCCATGCACCAATGCAAACATGAATCAAAGACCCATGATCTTACAAACATCATAGGCTTAGAATCATTGGATTAGGAATGATTAAATGGAATGCATATATGTGGATGCTTGAACAAAGCCTTGAATCAGATGAAATCTCAACCATGTAGGCATGTAGATTAACTAGATGGTTCCCATTATCACATGGAGTATTTGATGATTGATGATGCATGATATAATAGTCAAACACCCCTCATAATGAATTAGGGTTTCAAACAAACACAAGGTGAAAAGTCAGGCCATTAGGACCATATCCTTCTTGATTAGGGTTTGAATGCCCTGAGGAGTGCCATGATGAACTCTCCTTGAATCCACCTCTCAAAGATCAGGCAAATTAGGGTTTCACTTCCCCTTTGACTAGATGAATAGCTAAGTCACACCTTCAAGGTTTGATCCACCCACAATCCTAGTTTGTAAGCCAATAACTTTGAATCTATAATGATCAACTAATGGATGAATGATGCATATGAATGAAGCACGAATGTGTACAGATGATTCCTAAGTCAAGGATTGAATGAAAAGATAAAAAGGGGAAGGCAAATTTTGGGGTATGACAGTTGCCCCTATTTAATCTACTTAACCTGAATAGTTGAATTGCGAGAGCTTTTCGAAGATTTGAGGTATAAGTGGATTAAACACCGAAGTATCCAAAAAAATTCCCGTTGAGAATGGATGTAATGGAACGAGAGTTTTGTGATTTCCCAAGGAAAGATTGGGCTTCGGGCGTGCCAAAAAGAACTGGATTTCTGACATGCCAATTAAGGATTGAACTTTTGGCTTTTCTCATTTGCAAGGTTTCATTTTATGCTTTATGAATGATATGCATGAGTGAAACTATGTGATTTACGCATGATGATGATTTATGGAATGGTTAAACCAGATGCTCATATAGAGGGAGGTGGGAATTTTGGGCTAGGATAATGGATATGCATACGTGATTCTTCGACACCTGCTTCAAGCTCAATAGTGGTTGCCACATCCTCCAAATTACCCATGAAGGAACTAGTGAGGTAAAGAAGGCAAGGATGGGTACATTAACCCATGAGTATGAATTCTTCTGAGTGAAACCTACAGAGAGCAAAAATCAAAAGTAAACATGATTCACCCATATCGTGAGTCATATGATAACTCAGGGAAAAAGATTCAAATGAGGAACTAGTTGTAAAATTTCTTAGATACCTAAGTTTTTGCTAGCAACACAAAGTCACTACGATTTTTTAATCTAAGGATCTAGAAACTATGGACACACACACACACACACACACACACTCTTTTTGAAAATTTATGGGAACACGAGATAAGACTAAAAATACTTACAGATAATGAAGAAGATGACAAGAAAAAAAAAGAGAAAACTATCGCACTAAAAGCCACAACTATCAAAGATATGGAGCCAGAAGATAAAGAGTGTCAAAGTAAAAGTAATGAATTTAGGGAATTCATGTTTCGTAAACTCAAAGAACTCATAAATAAAGAAACATATACCTCAAGGCTACAAAAGAAAAGTGAAGAAATTTCCTCGTTCATTCTTTCATGTCATCCATGCAGGGAGAAATGGCACATAAGACCAAACTTCCCTTAAAACACGAGAAGAAACAAAAATCAAAGAAAGTTCAAAAAATCCAAAAATCGAGCATACATATCATGGGATAACGCTGATATGAAATCTTCAGATAAGGTAACCTCACACTTTTTTTTATTAAGATTTATTTTGCATTTATAACAAGCTAACAAAAGAAACAAGTAAATTAGAACAAATTATCTCTACCTCCAAAGACATTATCTCTTCCCTTGAATTGAAAAACAAAAACATGTTGGAAAAAATAGAAAGTCTTAGAGATAGACAATGTGATCTAATTGTAAACACTTCCTCGTCTCATAAAGCTTTAGACGAATCTATCAAGTGTGGACAATGTGACATTTTAAAAAATAAAATTCATGAGCTTCATAACACACTTGATAAATTCCCTAAAGGGACAAACAAATTGAATATTTTGTTAGGTAACAAAAGGGTATCTTACAATAAGGTTGGTCTTGGTTATGAACCTAAGAACAATAGTAAACATTTTAGTAATATCTGAAATACCCAACAAAAATTTAAATGCAAAACCCTAAAATATAATTACTGCAATAAAGCCTGACACCTTGCCATGTTTTGTTTTATCAAAAATAGTCATGAGAGCAAAGAAGGATATCCTCCTGTCGTAACTTTTGATCACCTAATCTTTCTATTTTCACCAGGTCAACCCCAATAACAAAAGTCAAAGGGGGACCTTTTTTTACTTTTTATGAGAATTTTTAGTTTTATGTTTGTTCATTTAGGTTTAAATTAGGTTTTAAGGATAACATTAGGGCTAGGATTGACTTCAAATATTGATAAATATTTAAATATAATTGAATTTATTTTTAGCAAATTCATTTAGAATATTAAATTGTTTTAGGTGGGCTTGGGTTGATGTTGGTATTTTAATTGGATCTTTTAAAAATTAATTAATTTTGGTCAATTTCTTAAAAAAAATTCAAATTTAATAGTTATATTTTCAAGGGTCAAAATTATTAGTTATTAAGCACTATTATTTATTAAATATTATTATTATTATTATTATTATTATTATTATTATTATTATTATTATTATCATCAACATTATTATTTACTAACATTATTATTATTATTATCATCAATATTATTATTTATTTTTATTTATCATTATTTGAATATTATTATTTATTAATTAATGAATATTAAAAGGAAGTCATTATCTAATCAGGTTTTTTATTTGGTATCTTGGGTCATTACTATTGGGCTTTATTCATGTTGGTCATTTGAACTAGCCCAAATCAGGCCCTTTCCATGTGGGTCAAGTATGACCCACTCTAATGGTGCAGAGGGAGTCAACGCTTGACTCTCCCTCATCGTAGACTTTGTCTCATGAATGAGCCTCAGAGTGTTGGTGGACTCTTCCCCTTGTTATTCACACCCCCTTCAATGACTCATTACTAACCTAGTGTAAAATACACCCCCTTCGTTTTTTATTAGTTTTTAATTAATTAATTACTAATTATGATTTATCTTTTTTAATATTTAGAATTAATTCAAATAAAATAAAAATCTAATTTTTGTTATTTTTTTTTAAATTTGTGACATGTTTATCTAATTAATTAATTATTATAGTAGTATTTTAATTGATTATGGATTCATATGATTTATATTAGGGGTAATTAAATCAGGAATTTGGAAATAGAATCGGGGATAATTATTAGGATTTAAGGGATGTAAAAATGGGACAAAATAGGGATAGGGAATATATCTTATGACATCTAATTTAAATTACTTAATGTGGGTGATTTTGTATTATATTATTATATTATATTTAATATATTAGTATTAATTAAATTAAATGATATTTTCAAGTTAAAACGGGATAAAGACATATGATATAATTTGGGATAAAAGGGTTATCAAAGGTTAAATCGGTATTAAAATCAGGATAAGGGGTTATCACATAACTATGACTCCTAATTTATTTCCTTAAATAAATTAAAATAATATTTTTGCAAGGGTAAAGGGATAAAATCAATTCAAATTCGCTTCACACCATAAGACCTCTACCCTAGTGTATTGAGGCATTTTCTAAAATCAGTTCTCCGCCCCCGATGCTTGAGAATATTCAAGGGATAAAAATAACCAACCAATCAACATTTTCAAGAAGAACTACGGTACTCTGATCTCTCGCCTAATACGAAGGTACGTAGGTATAGAGTTGTAAACTCCAGTGAGTACAATTATAAAAACACCTTTATGGATCTCTCGCTCATTTAAATGTAATACCTTATATAAATAAATAAATAACCAATAGTTAATTAGAAATCAGGCAAACACCTTAGAAACATACACTAACCCTAGAATTAAAGGAGGATCCCATTAAGTACAATGGAGGTAAGGGTTCCTAGTACCTTCCCCTTACTTAACCGACTCCCAAACCCAGTCTCTCACCTTTAACAATTAGGCTTTATCATTATTTCTCTGTTTCTTAGGAACGAATAAAGGATGATGGCGACTTTGTCATTTTTCCAACCGCGACACCTCCTTCATACTTTTATAAAGAGCATTGTGAAATTAAAAAGAGAAAAATCTATGCACATAACATGTATTACACTAACATCAAAGGTTCCGAAAAGATTTTGGTACCAAAGCTAGAAAAGTTAAATTGTGATGCAGATGATGGTATATACAATTGTTCTTCAAGCTACAATACTGAATAAATAAATAAGTTTTATTGTTCCACTTTTACAAGGGAAGAAATTTATTTGCATAAAACAATAAGATAAAATAATTGAATCTTTGATTTTTTTGTAAGATTTCTAATCTCACCCTTTAGTTGTATTAATTAATTAAAGCCTTATTGCACAAGTTACTTAATATTAAGTAAGTTTTGTGACAAAGGTGATAATGTATGTTTAATTCCTCTATATGTATGGTCTATAAAAATCTTAATTCTTTTAAAACTGATTTTTGAAAAGACCATGACTATGGAAGAATTCATACATATTACCTTTGGTGAGCTAACCCCTAGTATGAAGAATTAGAGGTTGTTAATTTTGCAAGTATCCCTTAAAGAACATCCTTTAAAGATGAAAACAAAGGGACATAAAAATATCAAAGACAAGAGAAAGTCTAAATTCAAAATGGAGTAATTCAAGTTATAGATGCCAACTTAAGAAAATCAATGGTTATCTTAAGAATGGAGGATCATTAAGGACCATCCCATTTAGAATATTAATGGAGATATTTCTAAGGGGATTGCATCTAAACACTCCCTTAGAAAGGTATGTAACCATATAGATTTTATTTCAAAAGTTGAACCAAAAGAAACTGATGAAGTTATCATCAAAGAACATTGGTCTCTTTCTATGCCAGAAAGGTTGAATCAATTTGAGAGAAACAACGATTGGGATCTCATTCCCAAAGCTAGTTAAGTGATTGGAACCTTATTGGATGTTTTGCAACAAGATTGATGTGTTTAGAAATGTGTTTATAAACAAAACAGGAATCGTTATTGAAGCTCGATGAAAATATACACACCGAACGCATCGCATGCTCGAAGGTACAACAGAGTCACCACCAAACTTTATTTATCCCAAAAGAGGAAATGGAATATATCGAAAAAACTCAAAGGAAAACAGAGAAGTGGGTACGGAAGTCGATTATGCAAGGGGAAGATATTAACACCCCTCTCATCCATGATACTCCATGAGAACCGTTTTGAATGCTCTTGCTTGGATGGCTGTTATGATCTTTATGTGCCTGTAGAAAAGAAAAGGGGTTAGGAAAATAGTGCTCGAGGAGGACTGTGACTCTCATTCCTACGTATTCTCATTGTGAAATGAGAAAGTCAAAGCCTCGTAGTTTGTGGAACCGGAGAAGACAAAGAAAAGAAAGGAAGGTGCTCGCCAAGGACTCGTGTCCTCGTGCCTACGTATCCTTATAGTGCAATAAGGAATTCAGAGCTCTATAGTTTTGAGGACAAATACTAAGAAAGAGATATGATTTAGGGGTGGTGTTTAAACCAAGAAAAGAAAAGGCTAAAGGTGGTACCATAACCAAGAAATGGGGGTTAACCAGAGAGGTGTGTCCCAAAAGGAAAATTGTGTCATAACCAAGAAATGGGGAATGACCATGAAGGTGTATCCTAGAATTATGGTGTTATAACCAAGAACATAAATAAAAGTAGTATCAAAACCAAGAGATTGGGTTAACCATGTAGGTGTGTCCCTGAGTTGTAGTGTCATAACCAAGAACTGAGAGATAAATCTGGTGTCAAAACCAAGAGAGGGGGTTAACCATATAGATGTGTCCCTGAATTGTGGTGTCATAACCAAGAACAGAAAGAGAAAAGTGGTGTCCAAACCAAGAGAGGGGGTTAACCAGTAGGTGTGTCCCTGAATTATGGTATCATAACCAAGAAATGGAAGATAAAAAATGGTGTCAAAACCAAGAAATGGGGAATTGAAGGAGAAGAGCGATCCAAAATGCACCGGAATTTAAAAAGTTTCTCCTTTAGTGATCTTTACGAATGGGCATGATCAGTGATAGAATCGTTACCTCTTGTGGCGATTGAAACCTTTGATGCAGATCTACGGAGCGATTATGAATGTTGAATGGTGACAACGTCTCTACTCAGTCCACACGAACGAATTCCTTCAATCTCAGTGCTAGCTGCTACGAATGAAGGCTTTGAGTGAGTGAGAGAGAGAGAGAGAGGAATGAAATTACAATTGCACAAATGCTTCTGCACAAGGGTTCTATTAATAGAACCACTTGTGTGGGCTGCAAGCTAAAAAGCCCACTTAAGTGTATGTGACCCATATCTTATAATATATCAAAATCACTTAAGCGTGTGGTACCTTACCATATTTCATATTCTACTAAGGTACATTGTACCTTACGATGTTCTACAATTCACTTAAGTGCACCGTACCTTACGGTGTTCCTTAGTTACTCTATCTCTCATCAATCCGTCCTTTTGTGTGTGACCCTGTAGGTTTTCACGACATTGGCAATTATATTAAATCACATATTTAACATAATAAATAGTGAGCGGTATCTAGCAACACAACACTGCTACCCAAGACACGAAAATGCATATGATCTGACAAATCCTTTTGTGATAATACTTATGTGTACAATTACCTTTTTGCCCTTATGTCTATATTGAACACAAGGCATAGACTGTGTCATCCTTGTCCAGTTCAATATTGGGCCTGTAGACATTTATCCTGTTATGCAGGATGAGAAAATTCCATCTAGGTCACTCATGTCCCTCAACATGCTTCGTGGAGTACCCATCATCTGTCTTTATGGTCATCCAGTTACGGACAATGTTTGATCAGCAATAAGGCACTCGACTCTACATCTAGGGTCCATAGTGGTTTCAGGTCGAAGGGTGGTATACACCATTATCACCATGAGAATAACTTATGACACTTTGCATAACATTCTATATAGTATTCTCATAGCGGGTCAATCCAGTATAAATCTTACTCTTAATATCCATACATATGTTTAAGACTTGATAACTCCTTATCCATGATCCATGAGATGTGAACATCAATCTATATACATAATAGTCTTAATTTATTTAATGTTATCCCATTTCACAATAAAGCTCGACTACGGATACTTTAAGAATAGTGTTCTTATGTTTAATGGGATCTCATGATTAAGTCACACTTGATACATTAAATAAACTAGCTATTCTAGGGACTTTATTAAACAAACATAATAAAGAAAAAGCCTTTTATTATTAATAAATAATTTAATACAAGTACCAAAAGTATTGGCCTATAGGGCTTACACCAACAGGAATGACCATGAAGGTGTATCCAAAAAGCAAAATGGTGTCATAACCAAGAAATAGGGAATGACCGTGAAGGTGTATCCCAAAAGGAAAATGGTGTCAAAAACAAGAAATGGGGAATTGTCACATCTTGAAAGATACGATTCCTCGCGATGGTCGCGGAAAAAATTAGTGTTCGAACAGAGCCGCCACCGAACTTTATTTATCCCAATGAAGGAATAGGAAAATATCGATAAAACCTTTAGAAAATGGAATAATGGTCGTCGCAACCATATTCGGGTTCGGGAGTGGATTACGTAAGGGGAAGGTATTAGCACCCCTTACGTCCGTTGTACTCAACGGGAACCTTTTAGTTCTAATGTGCGTTTCGTGTGTTAATTTATGTTTGTTTGTTATCTTTGGGGTATAAAATGTTGAAAATAGAAATGGATGAGAACCTCAGAAAGGAGAAAGGGGAGGTTTTTTATTAGTGTGCTCGCGGAGATACAACAATCTCCTGCCTACGTATTCTTAAATAAGGAAGTCAGAGCATTCGTAGTTCGGGGAACTACGGTTGGTTGGTGTATTTTAGTGAACAACTCTTTTAAATCACGTTCTAAAGGATAAACACTGGCTTGTCTACTCTCGGCGGAGGCTTAAGCATTGGTTTGTTGTGCGTATTAGAATGGATTAACAGTGTTCTTTTTGAAAAGAGTTTTGGTCACACGGAGGTGACAGGTCGGATGAATGTGTTGGGTGTTTTGTTTGATTGGTTATGATTGCACGAGGGCGAGAAAAGGATAAATTTGATGTGTTGAGATGTTTTTAGGTTGGATGACGATTACTCGGATAATCGAGTAAGACAACTCGTATCCTAATAGTCGGGAAAGGGAATAGAAGACTCTAGACCGCTTTCTGTTTCATCTGAATAATTATGAAAAGGGTTGGATAATAATTAAGGTGTTTTGAATGGATGACGATTACTCGGGTAATCGAGTAAGACAACTCGTATCCTAATAATCGGGAAAGGGAGTAGAAGACTCTAGACCGCTTTCTTTTTCATCTGAGTGATTACGAAAATAAGTTTGTGCATGGTTGATGTATTTTAGCATGAATGACAAATACTTGAATGACTGAGTAAAACAACTCATATCCAAGCGTTTGAGGAGAGGAATCGAAGACTCAAGACCATCTCCCTTTTCGCATAATTTGTTATGAAAGTGGTTTGATTAAGTTGTATGTTTGCAGAGAAATGACAATTGTTCGACTGACCGAGTAAGAAAACTTGTATTCGTCCAATTGAGGAGTGAAGTTGAAAACTCAAAGTCGACTCCCTTTTCATTTATCTTATTGTAAAAAAATGTTTTGATTTAATCGGGGTATTTTAATTGAGTTTGAGAGAAAATACTCGATGTTGGATTGAGGTTTTAGATTTGTGTTTTGGATGAAGTGAATTTATTTAGTGTATTGCTCATCTACTTGATAAAAATCGAATAGGTCTCATTGTAAGAAAGCCCAAGAGTAAGCTCTGTGAGGTTGATGGCGATGCTTTAAAAGCGATCGACTTACAAGAGTATTTTGAATTGATTTAGGAAAGGTGCACTCGATATTGACCGAGGTTTGTATTTACATGTGCATATGAGTTGAATTATGGAAATGGTCTCGAAATGAGATTGCTTATGAATTTTAGCTTATGCAACGCGAATGCAAAAATAACCAACAAGAAAATAAAGAGTCTCATTGTAAGGTAGCCCAAGAGAAAGCCTTTTGTGTGCAAAAGTGACCTATGCTAAACAAAGGATAATGGTCTTACAAACATGTCCCCCTAAGGTGGTGCCATGATGCCATTCTTACAATATGCATGTAAGTTACGGATGAAAATCCAAGTGTTTACAAAATATCACAAAGAGTAAAAGAAGACTTCCAAGCAAAGGTCCTAAGATGAAATCTTCTAAGTCCAAGTTGATTAAGAGTGAAGTGAATATTTTTGGTGTTTATCATTTTATCATGTTTTTGTTATTTTTAATGTATGATGACAATAAAATAAATAACAAGTAAATAAACATGCATGATGAGTTTGTACAATGATGATGATGAGTACTTGAATATAAATTACAAGATAATGACATAAAAGTAAATCACAAGATAAAGAATGATAATATCACAATAATAATGGTTAGTGAATGTAAATGAACAATAAAATAAATTGCAAGGAAGTAAAGTGCAATAATGTAAATGTTGGAAGTTAGTAGTTAATGGTTAGTAACAATAAAATAAATTGCAAGGAATTAAAGTGCAAAAATATAAATGTTAGTAGTTAGTAGTTAGTAGAATAACAATAAGCAAATGGATTAGCAAGTTAATATAGAGAATATGGTTTCATCTATGCATCAAATGACTCAAATATGGATGAAATAGAGGCAATCTATCAATGCCTCAAAGTATCATGAATGATCTATTGATCAACCATTAATAGGTTTGAAACATTGAAGATTTAATCAACTCTAAACAACCATGTCATGATCCAATAGAACTCATCAACCAAATAAATGTAACAACAAGTCAACAATAAATATTAAATGATAACAAAAAAATGTAAAGAAAAATGGTTTCATCTATGTATCAAATGACCCAAACATGGTTGAAATAAAGACAACATATCAATGCCTCAAAAAGTATCATGAATGATCTATTGATCAATCATTAATAGGTTTGAAACATTGAAGGTTTTATCTACTCTAAACAACCATAGCCATGACATAATAGATCTCATCAACCAAATAGATGTGAAAACAAATCCATAATAAATAGCAAATGAAACAAAATACTAAGTTTGATTAAAGATAGTGGATAGAAGTAGCAAGAGCAAGAAATCCCAAAAAAAAAGATGTAAAGCAAAGTTAATCATTTTTACAATCTTGAGTCTAAAACCTCTCAAAAGATCAACCAAGAATGAACAAACATTTTCAACACAAAAACAGAACCAAAAAGTTAACAAAGTTTAAGCTAAAATCATTACCCAAAAATGTTGAAAAAGGGTAGGTTGAAGTGGTGTTGAGCTTGGATATAGAGTAAGGAGTTTGGGTTGAAAGTGTTTTTGGTTGAAGTATAGTGAAGGAGCTGAGTTATGAGTGTTAGAGAGTAAGAAGTTTTGAAGAAAATATGAAAATGGACAAAAAAGTTGGTAGGGTGACTTTTCTAAGAGAGAAAGATTTTTTGTTTTGGCTTAGGTTTAGAGAGGTGAGTAAATTGTACTTGGACAGAACTTTTGGGGGCTAGGAAGCATGAAAAATGAGGGGAAATAGTACCTCTATTTATAGGGAAAGTTGGTGGAAAGAGAGGGTGATCAAAAAAACACATTGTGTAAAAAACAGACCTATTACAGCTGCCTGCGCAGGTGTAATCGGTTACCCTAATTAGGGTAACCGGTTACCCTAATTAGGGTAACCGGTTACCCAAATTTGGATAACCGGTTACCCAGTTAAAAATGGCCAAAAACTCAATTTTGGGTCTGTGTAACCGGTTACGCTGATTAGGGTAACCGGTTACCCAATTTTTTATTTTTTTATTATTATTATTTTTTATTTTTTTTAGAAATAATGAGTGTATGCATGTACAGTAGGGTCATGGATCAAATGAAAATTGTATCGGGGTAGGACAAAATTGGGGTATGACAGGAATGACCATGAAGGTGTATCCCAAAAGAAAAATGGTGTCATAACCAAGAAATGGGGAATGACCATGAAGGTGTATCCCAAAAGGAAAATGGTGTCATAACCAAGAAATGGGGAATGACCATGAATGTGTATCCCAAAAGGAAAATAGTGTCATAATTAAGAAATGGGGAATTACCATGAAGGTGTATCCCAAAAGGAAAATGGTGTCATAACCAAGAAATGGAGAATGACCATGAAGGTGTATCCTTGAATTGTGGTATTATAACTAAGAAATGGGGAATGGCCATGAAGGTGTACCCTAAAAGGAAAATGGTAGGGGGTTAACCATAAAAGGTGTGTCCCTAAGAAAAGTGATTACAATGGTGTTTAAACCAAGAAGGGACATAAAAGGAGCCACATGGGTAGTTGTGGACTTGACATTGACTGGAATTACACTAAAGTCTATGAACATAGGCAAATAATCTGAGCAACTAGGTCATTCATCTCGTACTCAGAGATATTCTAGACAAGTGTAGGGAAGATCCCCACTCATAATTCTCTTTTACTTAAGGCTCATGTCATGCAAGCCTAGTCAATGACTGACAAATTATCGAAGCATGTTCCTAAAATGCTTGTGGGGATGAGTCAGATGGCTAAGATCTACTGAGGAGATTTATAGTCCACTAGAAGTCTTGTACTTGTTGAGAGGATGAAGGTTCAAAGTAAAAAATACAAGTCCCATCAAGTGACCAAGGGACTTATGGTCACTTGACAAAGACCAAAGGGTAAGTTTATCAGATGAAAGGATCTAGTTGATCAAAGTGGAATTGATGAAGCCAAATCAAAGGAGTGAGATTAATGAATAAACAATAATGCATGATCATACAAAAACTAGCCTAAGGTCTCATTGTTAGGTAGCCCAAGAGAAAATCACGCGGGTGCAAAGTGTATTATCCTATGTATCATTGTTAGGGAGCCCAAGAGAAAACCATGTGTGTGTAAATGTGTGCTAAGCCTAAGCAGATGGATGCAATAAGCTAGAGACATAAAACAGATGAATAAGACCATAAGCTCAAAAGTCCAATAGGAGCAAAAGCAATTCAAAGTTTCCATAAGGTCCATAGGTCCAAGGTCACTCCAAGTCAAGCAAAGGGTCTAAAACCTAAGTCAGAGTCCATAGTCCAAGAGGTTATCAATACTCCAAGTCAAGCATAGGTTTAAGATCAAGTCAAAGTCACTTTATCATGTTTTAATTCATTAAGATTAACAAGAAGATAAATAAAACAAGATAATAAGCAACATATCAATAGGGTAAGATGAATAGAGTATGAAACGAGATGATGATTAATGAGACATAAAAGTAAAGTGCATTAAGCAAATGGCATAAAGATAAATACCATAAACTAAATGACTTAAATTAAATGCCAAGAATTAAATGACAATAATGTAAAGAGCATAAAGTAATGTTATGAGTTAGTGATCAATTAATTATGTCGAGACAATTTAGCACTATGTTAAGCAATCGTAAGTAAGCTTATGTAGAAGCCATACCTATCTGAGACTGGTCAATAACAATATATGTGTCAGGCATGTTAGAGAATTAACACAAAGTTAATCTCCTACAATATGTCACACAATGATTAAACAAAAGAAGACAAGAAATTGATGAAGATAGAGAAGAAGTAGAACTAAGGCAATCACATAGGGATCATTCTATCCATAAATCAAAGGACTCAAAATATGGCGCATCGATGGATAACCTATTATTGATGTAAAATATTGAAGATGATTCATGATCATCTATCAACAGTTTTGAATTAGAGAAGGTTGGATTAACCTCAAGTCCATCTATCAATGATTTGAGATGTGGAATAACTCATCAACAAAGCAATCAAACATAAGTCAAAACATCAAGTGATCAACAAAAGAAATAAAAATATGATTAAAAAATGATTCAATAATGATTAATAAAATAAAATAAAAGAGAAAATGTCAAAGAGGTATCAAAACAGAAAATAAAAGTCCAAGAAAAATGGAGAAGGTCAACAAATTTATGAGTGACTTGACCTCAAAGTTTGGGATAAAAAATGTTTAAAAATGATTAAAATAAAAATGTTAAATGAAAATTAAATGAAAAATAAAATAAAATATGAATTAAAGGCAAAAATAATTTTAAAAATGGTTTGCAAATAAAATAAAATAGAAAATACTTTTAGAGTTTTTCTGTACAAATTGGGAATTAAAAATAATTAAGGAATTAGAAATAAATTAAAACCAAAATTAAAACAAGCGAAAAAGCCTGAGCCATAAGATCTAATTACTAAAGTCCAGTCAGATGATCATATGGCCAGGATTTAAAGTCAAAGCACGCTTACCCAAGGGACCATTGCACCAGATCATAACATATAAAACATTTGAAAAAAACATGCGCCGCAACATGATTGGTCCAATGTTCGAATTTCGGAGCGAAAACAGCAAACGCGAGGGAATCATGTTCATCTTCAACCTTGGTTCAAATTTTTACTAGGTTATGAACTCGTGCTTTTAGCATGAATCAAACATGGATTCAGTTACCAAACATCTCATTGTTCATGTCTCTCTACATCAGAGCAATTGATTTTCTATGAGAAGAGAGAATTTGCTCAAACTCGTGAAGAACCCTAGTTCTTCAAAGTAAAATTAAATGGCTAAATCAAAATATAAATCAAAGGGAGACGAGGGCTTTCAATCAGTGGAATCACACGAAAAGAATGGTAACTTGTTTGAAGTGTAATTTTACTTGTAACTACCTTGTCCAAATCGAAGCTCGAGGTCAAGAATGGTGAAATGGGAAGTAAGGTTGCAGGTAGTTTCAGACCACGACAATGCTTCATACAACTTCATATGGTTCCGATGAAGGATTCTGGGAAGAAATTTGAAGCAAAAGGACTTGAATCGAAGAAATGAGTGACTGGTTTTTTGAGCTTTCGAGTTTCAGTGAGGCAGAGATTTCTTGGCTCTTTAAGCTTGGTAAATGAGGAAAAAAATTCTTCTATTTATAGGGAATATGATGGGATTCAAATACATCTAAAATGGATAAGAATTCATGTGAATCTACTCAGAAATTTTCAGATCCAAACCGTGTTAAAATTTGGCACCAAACTCGTGATTTTGGCGTTTTGCAAGTCATTTTGTGTTATACTCAGATGTGTTTGGTCATGGGAAACAAGTTTGCACATGTGAGAAGTGATCCCAAGTTTATTTTAGCATGATTCCACATTATAGGCTACGAAAACAGAGTTTAGGTCACCATGTTCATGCTTGGGCCAACTCCGATCCACTCGTGCGTTTTACAATTTTCTTTGTGTCAAATGATCACTTCATGGAGTGGAACATGATGCAAAAAGAACCAAGTCCAAAGGATATTTTAGGTGAAAGTTACATGCTTTGGAAGTTGAGGTCGTGACCTGAGTTTTAGGATAGGCAATTGCACAAGCAGCTTGAGATATGTTTGGTCATTTTGAGGTCCCAAGTTGATTATACCATAATCTTGATCCAAACTTGGGACAAATGATCTTTGACATAATCTTAACAATATGTAAAAGGAATGGGATCAAAAGAATGATTGAGCTGAAAATGGCAAGGGTGGAAAGTAGGGGTCATGGCAAGGTTTTGGCCCATTTTGGCAACTCGGTCCTTTGCACATATGAGGTCATTAATGAATGCATTTATGTTTGACCCATGAATAAAAGTTGTATAGGATCCCAGAAGTCACATTTGTCTAGAAGAATCTTGGGAATAGAATAAAAATTGAAGGAGTTATGGAGTTTGGACCAAAAGCATGGGATGCTTGCAAATTAGGTCAAACCAACTTGTACTCATTTGTGCACACTTGATGTTTTCTTGCATTTTAAGCCACAATGATGATAGAATAAGCATCCCTTGATGAAAATTTGATTATGGCTTGAGTAATCTTGAGAATAGCATGAAGATTGAGGGATGTTGCATGGAAAAAAACACATGAACCATCTTTGAATTACAATGAGAAAACTTGCATTTCCCTTGGTCAAAAGGTCTTTGTCTTGCCTTGATTTGGAGCATGATTACCTACATGAGTAACAATAACAACCAAGCGACATCTCTCAATGAAGTTAGGGTTAGTTGTTAAGAAAAATAAGACGAAACCCTAATGTTAAGATACAAACTACAAAGTGGACATGCTTGTGATCCCATGACCAAATGCAATGGTCATATATGATATGATTTGATGTATGCAAATGAATTATGCAAAAGGAAAAAGGGAGGGTAAATTTTTTGGTATGACAACTATGAAATATCACAATCAACAATAAAGCTCAACTATAGGCCATGATGAGGGTTCTAGCATTCTCATGCATTTTCATAAAATCTTCTAAATGGATGAAAAGAGTGCACTCTTGAACTGTTACATCCATAAGGAGGCCTATCATTCTCCAAATTTTATAAACATTTTTATCTCTTGAAAACCATATTCAAAACCAAGCATTTCCTTCTTGTGCATGCTTTTTTGTCTATTCAATGCTATTAACGAATCCTTATACAAGGATGTTTCTGATATGGTGCTGACTAAAATCGAAATATGGGAGAGTCTTTTTAACTATATTAGGTGTACAGGAAGAAGAGGTTACTCGATGGCAATTCTGATGGATTTTATCAAGACATTAATGGTGTTCTTCAACAGATGTGATTAAGGTGTTGATGTTGGAACCTCTTAGAAGAGGAATAAAATCTATGGTGGCTTGTCATTTCTTTGAGAGTGAGATTTTTCTCAACTTATTTTGAGTTTTTGAAAGTTTGTGGAGCAAAGTGGTGTTAGACAACTAGAGCCCAATACTATTCTAAGGCCTAAGGAGACTAAAAAGAGGTTGCTTGAAATACTTCTAAGGGAAAATAATTATCTCTTTGAGAAATATGAGCAAGAATGAAGTAGATCTAAGATTTCCTCTCAGTTTAGAAAGCTTCAAACACGTTTAAGATATGTTAGAGAGATAATAGGGGGAAGAATTTCTCTAAAGCTTATCTACTGGTGATTTCAATGCTGGATGATACCTTCCGTGGGAAGAAATAAAATCTTAGATCTTATTCTTTATTCCTTACTCTAGACTAATTTTGTCTATCTCTATAAGGTAACTTGTTCCTTTTACATGGGATATACGTGCTTTGATTATTATTTTACCTTTTTTATTATGACAAACGGGGGAGAGTATACTCTCAGGGAGAGCAAAGTATACTCTATACTTAACTGAGGGGGAGTTTAATCACTCCAAACATATACATGTTGTTTATTTACCACCTCACTAAGAGACGTGTTGTCATCATTAAAAGGGGGAGAATATGGATTTATGTGCTTACATGTAGGAAGCTGAAAATCCCATAGATGGCCCATTTGAAGTTTTGATGATAACAACAATGATTAAATTTAGTGGCAATGTCTTTCAAACTTGATGACGAAGACCTAACCAAATAAACATATCATACATATCAACAGAAAAAGACTCAAGATTAAAGTGCTTATATGATGAGAAGTATCCAACAAAGAATCTTGAAGCCTCGTATAAAAGTGTGAAAGCTCGTTAGGTCGTGTTAGTCTGTCTGAGTGACCTAAGTTTTATAAATGTAAGGAAGTGACCTTAAAGTACTAAGACAAATCACACACACACCGCAAAATATATTTTTCAAATGTTTTTATCTTGAAAATTATTTTCTAAGTCAAGCCAAGTGATTAAAAGAGTTTTCCAAATCTTTTCCAAACAAGTTTTGAACTAACCAATCAAGTAACTTGTGCCAAACGATTCACAAAAAATTTATGAGCCATCCAATTGATTGGATAAGATCTAATTGATTATCTAAGAAATTAGGATCACACATTAATGACTTTCAATGACTCTATATCCAATATTTTCTAATAGGGCATGGTAATCGATTGAAAATGACATGTCCAATCGATTGGAGCTTTATGCCAATCGATTGGTTCATTAATTCAGCCCATGGATCATTTCCTTTTTTGGGCTTTTCCAACTCCTATATAAAGGACGCACGCCTCGTCGTCATTTCATGCCACTTCCCAACGATTTACATTTTCTTTGGAATTTATCATTCTAATTTCTATCTCTCTTTCTCTAGAAAATATTTCTTTTACTTAAAATTGCCTTAGTGCTTGTGAGTGAAAATTTACTTGTGAGGATGAGTTTTGTAAGTCGTGTTGTTTGTTTAATTCTTGGGAGTGCGGTCCTTTTGAGAAGATTCAATTTGGTTCATGAGATAAACCAATCATAAAATCTTTGCTTTGGTTTATTGAGCTTTGCCGGAAAAAGCTCTTCTTTGGTTATTGAGACCAGCATGAAAATCTCTAAGAAAGTTTGTTATCTTAGCCTGTGTTAAAAGCTATATTTGGTTGGAGATAAACCTTTAAAAATCTCAAGATCAGTTTGTATAAAAGTTCGTGGGCATAACATTCAAAAGCTCAAACTTTAAAGTCAAACTCTCAAGAAGAGCGCTTGGGGATAGGACTAGTCCAACGTTCGGCCAAACGTGTATAAACCCCTGGTGAAATCTCTCTAACCCAATCCTTTTTAATGTATGCTACTTACTTTTATTGTCTTTATTTCTGTTGCAATTTACTCTTAAGAAACTTCTAATACGATCTTAATTTAGAACAGTATAAAAGTAATTGCAAATTTTAAATACCATAATCCCCCCCCCCCCCTATTGTGTTTGAAGTCACTTATCCAACAAGTGGAATCAAAACCTAACTCTTGTTAAGAACTAATCATCTCAGGAGGAAAAATGACTTCAAGCTATTCGTTAAACACACCGTAATTCTTTAATGGAGAAGGGTGTAATTTATGGAAAGAGAAAATAATTTTTTTTATTAAAGGGATGGGTCATGGTATTTGGAAGGTTGTGGATAAAGGTACATTTGTTCCTACACACAAATTTAATTGTGTTGTAGAAAATAAACCTGAAAAGGAATTGACCAAAGATGATAAAGAAAATGTACAATGCAGTTTGAAGGCAAAAGTTGTCATCACTACCACTTTCGATCTTGATGTGTTTTTGTGAGTTTCTCACTACGAAACTACAAAAGAAATGTTGGATATCCTCCAAATTATCCATTAAGGTACTACTGAGGTTAAGAGGTCACGGCTGGTCACATTAATCCATGAGTATGAACTCTTCAGAGTGAAATCTGAAGAGAGCATAAATCAAAGGCAAACACGATTCAACCATATCGTGAGTCATATGAGAACTTTGTGAAAAACATTTTCAATTGAGGAACTAGTTGTAAAAATTATTAGAAGCCTAAACCGTAGCTAGAAAATCAAAGTCACTGCGATTTTTGAATCTAAGGATCTAGCAACTATGGACACGTATGCTCTTTTTGGAAAGTTGTGGGAACACGAGATGGAACTAAAAAGACTTAAACATAATGAAGAAGATGACAAGAAACAGAAGAAATGTATCGCGCTAAAAGCCACAAGAATTAAAGATATGGAGCCTGAAGATAAAGACTATCAAAGTAAAAGTAATGAATTCATGGAATTCTTATTTTAAAAATTAAAATAATTCCTAAAGAATGAAAATTTAACCTCAAGGCTTCAGAAGAAAAGTGAAGAAAGTTCATTCTTCATTCTTCATGTCATCAATGTAGAGAGAAATGGCACATAAGACCAAACTGCTCTTAAAACACGAGAATAAACCAATATCATAGAATGTTCAAGAAATCCCAAAAGAGAGCATACATAGCCTAGGATAAAGATAATTTCGAATCTTCATATAATAAATAAGTAAACCTTTACCTCACAAAAAATGATCAAGACGATGAGGTAACCTCTCACTTTTCTTATCAAGATTTTTTTCGCATTTATAAGAAGTTAACAAAAGAAACTATTAAATTAGAAAAATTATCTCTACCTCCAAAGACACTGTCTCTTCCCTTGAATTGATAAATAAAAATATCTTAGAAGAAATAAAAAGTCTGAGAGAGAGAGAGACAGAGAGAGAGAGAGAGAGAGAGAGAGAGAGAGAGAGAGAGAATACAATCTAATTCAAAACTCTTCCTCATATCATAAAGACTTAGACGAATCTATAAAGTGTGATTAATGTGACATTTAAAATAAAATAAAATTAACGAGTTTCAAAACACAGTCGATAAATTCATTAAGGGACAAACAACTTGAATTTTTTATTAGGTAACGAAAGGGCGTCTAAAAATAAGGTTGGTATTGGTTATGAACCTATGAATAAAAGTAAAAGTTTTAGCAATATTTGAAATACCCAACAAAAATATAAATGCAATACCATAAAATATATTTTCTAAAATAAGTACGAACACATTGCCATGTTTTATTTTATTAAAAATAGTCACAAGAGCAAATAAGGACTTCCTCATTCATACTTTTATAGATAGCACTGCGAAATTAAAAAGAGAAAAATTTATACCCATAAAATGTATTCCATTAACATAAAAGTACCCAAAAATATTTGGGTACCAATGGTAGAAAAGTCAAATTATGATATAGATGATGGTATAGACAATTTCTTTTCAAGCTACAATACTGAAGAAATAAATATTGTATTGGTCAAAAAGTACAGGGTGTGTGTTCCCTCTGCAAGGGAAGAAGAACTCAGAGGCCTTAGTAGGTGTATTACAATTTGGGTAGTGAGAGCTTGCTCACGGCTGTGTGAAGCCATATAAGGTGTTTTTTTAGGCTGTTTAAGGGTCCGACTCACGTGAGGTGAGAGGCCCTGTTGGTGACCGACATTGTTGGGTTACAGGTGGGCGGTTAGTTTGATAATGTGTTACGACTACTAGGAGCATAATTCTCTTTGAGTAGTGGAGAATGTGTATGACTTGAGTGTCTCTGTTATCCCTTTAAGAGATATCATACTTATATGAGTTCCTGTTGCTTAGATTTTTTAACTCCTAAGACATGGTCTTAACTGCTCCCCTCTTACTAGGGGAGGTTATTGACCGCCTATCTTCTCGAAGTCAATGAGGAATTTCTCTTACTCGACTCCCACGTTGGTGGGGCCTCTCAGGAAATTTACTTAGATTCCATTTGGGAGGACCAATTATTGGGTGATGGCGCCCTAGTTTAAGGTTTTTCCAAATATAACACTGCACGGTCCTTGAAGCACGAGGAGTTTTTCTCTAAAAGGTGAAATGTTTAAAACTACTTTCCTTTTCGGAATGCGCCCCCCGCCCTCTAGATGGTTTCCTTCACTAAGAATGGTTTTATCGGGTGGTGCTCCCCATATAGGTGAGTCCCTCAGCCAAAGGGCGAGTTAAATAATATGTGAGCCCCTTATCTGAAGGGAGAGTAAAATGATAGGCGAGTCTCTCATCCAAAGGGAATCCAGGCTCGTGGGGAAGTGTGTTTGTTTTTAGGTGATGTGTCGAGACATCTAAACATCAGTCACTTTGGTCATATTGAGTGTTTGAGAGGAAAAGGCATGTGTAGCATTTAATGCACCTCACGATGTTATTTCTCGGGAAGACAAATCAGTTTCCAGTATTCACATGTGATATCTAGGTGTGGAGACTTTCCCACTTCTTGAGCCAACCTATTGAGTGAATGTATGAGCTCGCTTCTTTGGGCTTTTTATATATTTTCAAAAGCATTGCTTCACCTCTTCTTTCTTCTTTCCAAAAACTTTATGTATTAGACTGCATTTTCTTGAACCTTTACTTTTATCGACCATGGTGAGGAAAACTACGTTCATCCATGTGTGATACATAACCTCTTTGTATTCTACTGTGGACATGATCGACAAGTTTCATTATGGCATTAGCTTTTCCAGCACGGGACAAGAGAGTGATGTGCTCATGGATCATTTCTCTTAGGATGAGAGTGCGAACATGTACACTTATGGGGATCCATATGCTCTTTAATTCTACCTTCACCTCCATACTATGATTTGGGGGTTATGGTTCCTTTATCTTATTTTGAAATGGAGTTCTTGACCACCGCCAACGTGGCTCCCTCTAAGGTGACTCTTAATGTTTAGAGTATACTTAGGGATTTCCAAATAATCTGTTGAAACTTAGGGGCGTCTCCTTCCTCCAGGGTACTTTTATACTTCTACATAACATAGTTTCTTCCCAGAAGTGGTTAGGTAACGTTGCATCCTTTCTCTCGTGTGTGTTTGTTGAAGCCCTTTGCCAATCCTTATGAGGATTGGAAAGACAAGTTTTTTGCATAAGAAGGCTTGATAATATGTCTCCAATCATCACAAGAGTGGTAGAAGAGACTTTATCCCCCTATCATAGACCCCATATCCTAAGTTTACCGTGAGGGTGGATTCGGGGGTTCATCCTGCTTTAGACCGTAAAGTGATTCTGGTCCTAGAGTGCCTATACCCCATGGAGTCCATAATTCTCATCACTCGAGACCGTGAAGACGACCACAAAGTGGAGGAGTATCTAGGTAAGGGCAAATCTTTTTTATCTTTACTTCACTGCATGGTCATGCTCTAATGGTTTGTTATATGCACGTGAGGTGATGGAAGTTCCCCTCAATGAGAATCGGGAGTTGTTAGATACCCAAAAGTGCTTATTTGAGCTATCAAATATGGGCATCTTTCACTCCATTTCCTTGCTAAAGTGTTCGAAACCACCTTTGTTTTAGATGAATTGCAATACAATGATAAACGATCTTGGTACCTTTGATTTGTGTGTTATTGTGCAGGAATTAGGCATGAAATAATAGAAAATGAAGGCACAAGAAAGTTGGCAAAGGGACCAATAAAGGATGCATTCATCAGCTTGCTCGCTAGGCGAGAACTGTGGCGAAGAGCTCGCTAGGCGAGGCTCCAGCGAGCATCCAGCGAACAACTCCAGTATTTTACAGTAGCAAACATCAACAAACTCGCTAGGCGAGCAGCCAACGAAGGTGGTAGCGAACACGTCCAGACTTGGTCAAAAGCGCAGCCAGCACTCACTCGCTAGGCGAGCCATTAGCGAGCTCCCAGCGAGCAATTCCAGTAGCAAAACCTCCTAAGCTCGTTGGAGCGAGGGTTGAAGCGTGGGCTTCGCCTAGCGAAGGTTTTGTTCGCCTAGCGAACATGCAAATTTGGCAAAGGATATTTCTCTGGGCGCAGGTGCCTCAGGTGCCTCATTTTGGGGCTCGCTAGGCGAGCCATTCTGCTCGCCTAGCGAGCATGACAGCTCAGTAGCAGCACTATAAGTAGCAAGGGCTACTTTTTAGAGCCTTACCTTACACTTCCATACTTTTGTACTTTCTAGATATTTTTCCAGCATTGCTCTAGAGATACTTTGTGACCTAGAAATCATTTCTCTTCATCTCTTAACAATCTTTCACAAAAAGAAGGTGGATTCCCATCCAATCTCGATTATTCGACTCGGATGTTGATCAACCTTCTTCCGAAACTTGTTGGCCAAGCTACCATGAAAATGAGTAGCTAAGTTCTTCATTTTGTCAAGGTTAGATGTAGATGGTCATAAGCTTTGTGTGTATATGAGATGATCTTCATTTGTAAACTCTTTAATGATGAATATATGGTGAAAACTTTGTTTTATTGAAAACTCTTTGTGTTGGTTTATGATCGAGAGATGTTTACCAACTCTTTACCTAGGTTTTCATCCAATCTTGTTTGTTAGCTAGAGATAGTAATGAATGATTTTGTTCACCATAAGGTTGAACCAAAAAGTTGTCATTTTGATAGATTGTGTTAGAGATAAACAACGGATCAAAATGGGAAAACTCACAATTTGTGTTAGAGATAAACACATTGGGAGGACTTTGTGAAATAGTTTATCATCTAAAGGAGTTTATAAGTTTTGTTGATCGAACCTATACATGCAAAGTGATCGTCGAACCCTAACTTTGGCAATATTTCTCAAATAGAAAAACCAAAACTTTTACCGCATTTTATTACACTTTTATGCAAGATAAAACAACTGTCGAAACCCCATTGTTACCTTAAGCTAAGAATTAAAACAACTGTCGAAAGGCGGTGATATCTCACAATCCCTGTGGAGACGATAACAAAAACCCGACACTTAAAAATACAATCAACAGGAGTGCCCGATGAAAATGCAGACAACCCATCAGCTGATGATGTGTCTTTTACTCGTGGCATTACTGACACACGAGGGATGGCGCAAGGTGAAACTTCTCGGGTTGTCGAGTTCTCCCTCCCAAGATTCCTAGGAGGGAAGATGGTTCTTCTGCGTCGTCGGCAAGCAAAGAGGCAGGACCCAGGGGGAGATAGTGGAGGATGTTTTGACTCCCTCTAAACCTTCTTTCTGGAGAAAACCCGCCTTCGATGTTGTGGCTTTTGCTGATCATTCCTTTTCCTTCTTTGGGATCTTTACAGGTGATTATCAAAGGCTTTCAGCCCAGTCTCCTTCTCAATTATCAACTTTTATAGAGACCAAGCTTATGAGATGTTTCTTGGTGGAGAAAGTGTTAAGAGAGAAATGCTATGATGCCCTAGGGAGAATGTAATTTGATATTCTTAGCCTGAACAATTGTGCCCATGAATACATGATGAATTTGAAGCAGATGAATGTAAGGAGGGACAATTTGAAGGTGCTTTCCTAGGGTGTGGCCGCTCAGGTGTGTGTTCAGCAAGCATAGGTGAAGGGTTTGAGGAAGTTCCTTGAGAAAAAGATTATAACACTCTCCAAAGCATAAAGGAGAGGTTTTTCAACTTATGGATGATGCCATGGCTACCTTTGTTCATCATTTTGAGAAGGCGAGTAGGCGGATAGGTCTCCTCTATCCTCACCTGAATTTAAGTCCCTTGGACCTTTTTAAGGTGGTTCTGGGTGGGGACTTGGTGGACGAAGAGTGATTTCTTTCCCTTTTTCCTTTTTGATTTTAATCTTGTTTACCCCTTCGGGGTATTTTGTAATTATTTTGAATAGTGGTTTCCCTTTGTGGGAGTCTTTATATTAAATGCTCTTAATGTCAATTGTTTTGTTGTTTTTCCCTAATCTTAAGACATCTTTAGCTATGGTTGCTTCTAAAGTGGTGATAATACCTTCTATAGAGGGATTTGTCATTTTCAATCATACCTACGGGCAGCAAGGATCCCCACCTTGGAGAATCCATGATATACATATGCCTTTATGGGAGGAAAAGATCCCACCTTGGGAAATATAACGTATATAATTGCCTCTATAGGAAGCAAGGATCCCACCCAGGGGAATCCAGCATATACAATTACCTTTATGGGCGACAAGGATCCCACCTTAAGTAATCTAGCGTATACAATTTCCTCTATGGGCGACAAGGATCCCACCATGGGGAATCCAACATATACAATTGCCTTTATGGGCAACAAGGATCCCACCTTAGGGAATCTAGCGTATATAATTGTCTCAATGGGCAGCAAGGATTCTACCATGGGGAATCTAGCATATACAATTGCCTATATGGGAGGCATTGATCCCACCTTGGGGAATTTAGAGTATACAATTGTCTTTATAGGTGGGAAGGATCCCACCTTGGGGAATCCATCATATACAATTGCCTCTATGGGTGGAAAGGATCCCACCTTGGGAAATCTAACATATACAATTTCCTCTATTTGTAGCAAGGATCCTAGCATGGGGAATCCAATGTATATATTTGCATCTATGGGTGGCATGGATCCTACCATGTTAAGGGAAAACGCACACCTTGTAATTTTTGACTAGTACATCAATCGATTGGTAACTTGTACCAATCAATTGACCAAAATTTTCTGAGTCAACCAATCGATTGGAGCATTAAGTCAATCGATTGGAGAAGGGCTAATTGATTAACCAAGTGATTAGGTTAACACATTGATGACTTGCAATGACTCTATATCTTATATTTCCTATTTGGGCATGGTAATCGATTAAAAATGACATGGTAAATCTATTGGCTCATTAATTCATCCCATTGATCATTTCATGTTTTGGTTTTTCCAACTCCTATATAAAGTAGGCTTTTCTCCTATTCATTTCACGTCACTTTCCAATGATTTGCATTTTCTTTGGAGTTTATCTCTCTGATTTCTCTCACTCTCTCTCTAGAAAATATGCATTTCACTTAAAATTGCCTTAATGCTTATAAGTGAAACTTTACTTGTAAGGAAGAGTTTTGTAAGTGGTCGTGTTGTTTATTTAATTCTTGGAAGTGCGGCACTCTTGAGAAGATTGAGTTTAATTGTGAGATAAATCAAATGTAAAATATCTACTTTGGCTATTCAACTTTTCCGGAAAAAGTTCTGCTTTGGTTATTGAGATCATCCTGAAAATCTCTAAGAAAGTTGGTTAGCTTAGCATGTATGAAAATCTAAATTTGGTTGGGGATAAGTTTGTAAAAATCTCAAGATCAGCTTGTATATAATTGCATGGGCATAACCTAAAAAAGTTCAAAGCTTATAGTCAAACTCTCAATAAGACTTCTGCGGATAAGACTAAGTCAACGTTTGGCCAAATCTGTATAAATATCGGGTACAATATCTCTAACAATATCCTTTTAATTTATGTTACTTACTTTTAATGTCTTTATTTTCGTTGCAATTTAGTCTTAAGAGACTACTAATACGATCTTAATTGAGAAAAGTATAAAATTAATGGTGAATTCTAAATACCCCCCCCCCCCCCTCTCTCTTGTACTTGAAGTCACTTGTTGAACATATTTTATGGGAGAGAACTTCAGGCTTTCATTCTAGTTCCTCTTTATAGAAAAGTGTGTCTCTTCTTAGGTCTAAAGAGAATTGTTCTTTGATTGTTTTTTAATGGTATCTTATAGAGAATTGGATAAGGTCTCATGACTTCTATTTTTAGGATCATCGGGTAAGATCTATTCCTCTTAAATTTAGGTTCCCTAGATTACCACTACTACAAATAACACTTTTAACGTTGCACGTTGTCGCAACCTGAAAAAAGGAAATGCGAAAAAACAATCGGCGAGAAGGAAATGACAGAAGAGTCGCCACCGTGCGTTATTTATCCCAAAGGAGGGAAAGGAAACGCTCGAAGTAAACCTGGAAAAAGGAAAGGAAAAGACAAGGTCTCGCAACCAAATCTTGGGTTCGGGAGCCGATTATGCGAAGGGAAGGTATTAGCACCCCTACGCATCCGTAGTACTCTACGGGATCCACTCTTGTTGTTCTTGTCTAAAGGGTGTGGGTTTATCTAATGTACTATTTACTAAAAGAGGGGTCAAAAGAAAATGACTCGCACAGATGTCGCATCCACTGCATACGTATCTCATCTGAATATGAGAATCAGAGTCTTCGTAGCTCGGCTACCTATGGGTTAAAGAGGAGTGTGCTCACTAAGACATCGCGTCTTATGCCTACGTATCTCATCTGGAATGAGAATCAGAGCAAGCCGTAGTTCGGCTGCCTACGGGTTAAGGGTTGTGTTTTTGGATGAACGACGTTACTACGCAATCTACCGGATGCTCGACCTTTGGAGACTTACTCGCCTGTAGTAGAAGGAGTTAACGTGTACTTAGGAGAAGAAAAATCAATGAGTTTGTTGGTGTTTTAGGGATGCTCATGCAAAAAGGCAGTCCTAGACAAAGGAACCGCGCTACCTTAATGGACATGCAAACGGGAGACTATACGAAGCCTATCAATCCTATGGGGAGTCGATCACACCATACAAAACAAATATGCATAAAGTAAACGCACCAACGAGGGGGCTCAAACATACATGGGTAGGGCTTTAGCCAAAAGGGGTCATATCAACCTCGACAAACAAGCCATGGAATAGGTAATCAAATGGGCTATTAACCACTGACATTGAACGTCAGGGTGAGCAGATCAAAAGGGTAATGAGGATAAGACCTCATAGCTCTTAACCTTGGCCAGGGTGAGCTCATGACAAAAAATGGGGATTCAGAAAGGTGGAACCCTCTCCACTGACTGACCGGACAAAAGATCTTGGGCTTTTGCTATGAAGCATCAACACGTAGTGCGAGCATAAAGAACGACACACTGAATAACGGGGGATTGACTACTAATCCCTTTTATCCGTCAATTGCCTCTTCAGGGAGGTGTTTAGTACTAATGCCTCTTCTTGGAGGTCTTTGGGCACAAAAGTAAACAAACAAAAGAAAACATTGCCTCCTATTGAGGTCTTCAAGCTAAGAAAGCGGTAAAATGCGGGAAAAATAAAGGGATCAAGAGGTCTACCGCACAGATAAAGATCCGAAGTAATAACAGCCAAAGAAGCAAGAAACCCAGAGATCTCTCGAGCTAGCACCATCAAAGAAAGCAAATCAGTACAGGTAATCAAAATAAATCTCCAAATGGTACCCCACAAATAAAGTGGAATACCCAGCAAGCTATCCTTTCAGAGTCATGTGAGCCCTCATAAAAAACTCAACAAACAGGTTAGAGTGATAAGATGGGGTGCAATCAAGAGTTGCCCCAAATCAAAATGTAACCACATGAATCATGGCATTAAAATTCACAAAAATCTCACAAAAAGCAACCAAGGGTAGGAGGCCTAAACCTCTTGTTAAACAAATGCATTAAAAGGGTATCAAAAATTTCAGGTTGAAAGTATAAAGTAGTGGAAATAGGGCAAACCTGATTGGAGAGATCGAATGAAATTGAATTGCCCGGTTGGGTTTGCAAAGCAATCTGAGGGTTTATATGAGATGGAATTGGCTCTTTGCAGATGAGTTCCTTTCAGTCTCTAGAGGTTGCTCTGAACTCTGTTAGCTCTTCTCTCACTATCTTTTTCCCAGGTTTTTTTTTGGGAGATGGAAGTCTAAAATTTATAACCTGATTTTTGTGACTTTGTGGGCTCAAAAGAGAGAGGTCCAAGTCCAAGATTTTTCTGTTATATTTTATTTATTTATTTTATTTTATTTATTTTTCTTTTTTTTATAACCTAATTCCGATTGACATGATGAAATGCAATATGAAATGTTAAATGACCTAAAAATGAATGCGTGAATGAGGGGGGCAAATTTTGAGGTATTACAACTGCCCCTATTCAATCAACTAGAGACCCGAAAAGAAGATTGCAGCGGCTTTCGCACTTTCGAGGTATCAAGGGATTGAATACAATAAAAGCCCGAAAATTTGCACTGAAGTGAAGTGAAGTAACAATGCCTGTCAGAATCGGCAAATAGGTGGTCTTGAAAGAAGAATCCGTATGGTACGGTGAGAGTCAGTCTGAATACCGAAAAAGAATGTTAACCTGGATACCAAAATAAATGGTAACACAGAAATAACCATGGCCTGAATGCCGCTCATCAGTCTGAATACTGGAAATGACTTCGATCTGAACATCGGAAGATATGAGATTATTAATATCGGTCTGAACACCGAGAGGCTGGCCTGAATGCCACAAGTTGCGTCGACCTGAATGTCGGAAACTTCTTTGATCTGAACATCGGAAAACTGGCCTGAATGCCACTTCGATCTGAATATCGGAAAATTGGCCTGAAAGCCACTTCGATCTGAATATCGGAAAATTGGCCTGAATGCCACAAGTTGCATCGACCTGAACGTCGGAAACTTCTTCGATCTGAACATCGGAAAACTGGCCTGAACGCCACTTCGGTCTAAATACCGGAAACTGGCCTGAATGCCACTTCGGTCTGAATACCGGAAACTGGCCTGAATGCCACAAGTTGCATCGACCTGAATGTCGGAAACTTCTTCGATCTGAACATCAGAAAACTGGTCTGAATGCCACTTCGATCTGAATATCGGAAAATTGGCCTGAAAACCACTTCGATCTGAATATCGGAAAATTGGCCTGAATGCCACAAGTTGCATCGACCTGAACGTCGGAAACTTCTTCGATCTGAACATCGGAAAACTGGCCTGAACGCCACTTCGGTCTGAATACCGGAAACTGGCCTGAATGCCACTTCGGTCTGAATACCGGAAACTTCATGCCTGTCAGCATCAGCAGAAATAGGGAAAGATAATAGAGGCGGCACATGGGCCAATGACACTTGCTGGGGATAATAAAGGTAAGTCATGAACAATCTTCAGTCTGAGTACTGGAAACAACTTCTGGCTTATCACTTGGGATACCGAGAATGTTTTATGCTTACATGCGTATGTTTGAATTTTTCAATGGCGTAATGCTCCATGAAAATGGAAATGCTACGCAATTTGGGAGGATGCAATGCAATATGATTCTATATGCAGGGATGCGAAATGCTGGGTAGAATGCCAAGTCGAGGAAAGGGAATCTGCTGGGGAAATGATCATCGTCTTCTGGACCCTGACAAGGCTGTTGGAGATGCACAGTGCAAAGAACTCTGTGGGGAAATGACCCGCCACACGGTGTTCTAGCAATGACGAAATACCGAGACTCTGACTGGGGAGAGAACGACACTGAAAACCTGTTGGGGAAAGCGATAGTGGTTCTGGCAACCATAATCTGCGAGAGAGACGACTTAGCAGGGGAAGCAAACACTGATACGGTACCGAGATTCTGCTTCAAGGAAAGAGACCATGGATCTGGCGTTGAGATCATCGATCTGGCATCGAACCTTGAGGAGCAGCCGCTTCTGCTGGGAAGATACAGTCTGACACTGTCAACTCCGCTGGGGATATACAGTCTGGCACTGTCAACTCTACTGGGGAGTGTATAATCTGAAACAACCGCTTGGGGGAGGTACAGCAGTGAGAGCCTGCTGGGGATCGAAGAATCCAAGGCTCTGATCAGCTCTGCAGGGATAAGATACCAACTTTGACTGTTGGGGGAAAACATTCGCGATCATCGGTTGGGAACCTTAAGGAAATTCCCCGAGGGTACCTGTTCTGAATAGACGATCTAAAGCACTTAACATTTACAACAATTTTAAATGTTTATTAAGCATGTACCTGTAAAGCTCTTATGTTTCATGATGCAATGTTTATCAAAAATTCGGACGTCATTTTTGCAAACAAAATAGTAAAATGAAAATGAAAACAGAGATATACTGAATAACATGATTTTATTGATTGAATGGCCTCTGAATAGGCATTTACATTAGGAAGCAATCCCTGGAAAGAGGTAATCGCACAAAAGATAAAAACAGAAATTAATCTAATGGCAATGTGAAACGGATTTCTATTGGGTTCCAATTCTGCTATGACTTGCTCGTCTTCAAGATCCTCCAGATGATCAGCTTTTTGAAAAGAGTGATTGGACTGTTTCCTATCCTTCAAAAGTTTCCAGTCATTGACACGAGATGAGATTCAGAACTACTCAGAGCGCAGTCATTCGTTTAATCCCTAACTTTTGCCTGGATCGCCCTTTTCGGGTTTTCAATCCACCGGGATACCCATTTTTGCCTAAGTTGCCTTTTCAGGTTTTCAACTTACCGGGTGTACGATCTTTTCATTTTTAATCCCTAATTTTTGCCCGAACCTTTTCATTTTCTTGGTTCGTCGGGATGCCCATTTTTGCCTGGACTATTCTTTTTACTGTCCAGCGGGTCTATTTTATGCGAAGTATTTTCTAACTGCGTCTGAATTCACAGGGGAAGTGAAGTTTTCACCATCAATAGTTGCAAGCATTAAGGCCCCACCATCAAAAACCTTGGTGACAATACACGGTCCATCATAGTTAGGAGTCCACTTGCCCCTGTGATCTGTCTGAGGAGGAAGGATCCTTTTCAACACCAAATCTCTGACCTGGAAGCATCGAGGACGCACTTTCTGATCAAAGGCTCTCTTCATCCGACTCTGATACAACTGCCCATGACAAATGGCTGCCATTCGCTTCTCTTCGATAAGACTCAACTCATTGAACCTTGTTTGAATCCATTCAGCTTCGTCTAACTTGACATCCAACATGACTCTTAGAGAAGGAATCTCCACTTCAACAGGTAGGACTGCTTCCATACCATACACAAGGGAGTAAGGGGTTGCCCCGGTCGATGTACGTACTGAAGTACGGTACCCATGCAAGGCGAAGGGTAACATCTCATGCCAATCTCTGTACGTGACAACCATCTTCTGCACAATCTTCTTTATGTTCTTATTTACTGCCTCAACAGCGTCGTTCATTTTAGGGCGATAAGGGGAAGAATTGTGATGCTGAATGTTGAAGTTCTGGCACAACTCCTTCATCGTTTTGTTATTGAGATTAGAACCATTATCAGTAATGATTCTTTCAGGAATCCCATAACGACAAATGATTTCTTTCTTAATGAATCGGGCAACCACATGTTTGGTGACATTCGCAAATGATGCTGCTTCGACCCACTTGGTGAAATAGTCAATGGCAACAAGGATGAAGCGATGCCCATTGGAGGCGGTCGACTCAATCTTTCCAATCATATCAATGCCCCACATAGCAAAAGGCCACGACGAAGACATCAAATTCAAAGGATTTGGCGGCACATGCACCTTATTAGCATAAATCTGGCATTTATGACACTTCCGGGCATATTTGAAACAATCAGATTCCATGGTCATCCAGTAATAACCCGCTCTCAACAATTTCTTAGCCATTGCATGTCCGCCGGCATGAGTACCGAAGGAGCCTTCATGAACTTCCTGCATTAACATGTCTTCTTCGAGTCTATCCACGCATCTGAGCAAAACCATGTCGAAGTTCCTCTTATACAGAACATCGTCTTTGTTCAAGAAGAAACTGCCTGCCAATCTTCTCAAAGTCTTTCTATTATTGTTGGATGCCCCTGCAGGGTACTCTTGATTCTTCAGAAAGCACTTGATGTCGTGATACCAGGGTTTGTCGTCGACTACCAGTTCAGCAGCAAACACATACGCGGCCCTGTCGAGGCGTATCACATCGATCCTGGGAGCGTGGTTCCACCGAATCACCTTGATCATGGAGGACAAAGTAGCAAGAGCATCTGCCATGTGGTTCTCATCACGAGGTATACGATACAACTTTACTGTTGTGAAGAAAGTCAACAGTCTTCTCGTGTAATCTCTGTAAGGGACCAGATTAGGCTGGAGAGTGTTCCAATCACCATTCACTTGATTGATCACTAGAGCTGAATCTCCAAAGATGTCCAGAGTCTTGATTCTCAAATCAATGGCTTGCTCAATACCCAAGATACAGGCTTCATACTCAGCTTCATTATTTGTGCACTCAAAAGTCAGACAAGCGGTGAAAGGCATGTGGGCACCTTTCGGAGTAGTAATGACAGCGCCAATTCCACTTCCTCTGGCATTGACAACCCCATCAAACAACAAAGTCCACTTTTCGTCTGGATCAGGTCCCTCCTCAACAACTGGCTCTTCACAGTCTTTCATCTTGAGGAACATGATGTCTTCATCTGGAAAATCAAACTTCATCGGCTCATAATCATCAATCGGCTGCTGAGCAAGATAGTCTGACAAAATACTCCCTTTGATGGCTTTCTGGGATGTATACTGGATATCGTACTCTGTCAGTACCATTTGCCAATGAGCAACCCTTCCGGTGAGAGCTGGCTTCTCGAATATGTATTTGACTGGATCCATCTTGGAGATCAGTAAGGTTGTGTGAGACAGCATGTATTGTCTCAAACGCTTAGCAGCCCATGCAAGTGCACAACATATCTTTTCAAGCATTGAGTATCTCGACTCGCAATCTGTGAATTTCTTACTCAGGTAGTAGATGGCATGCTCTTTCCTACCTGTCTCGTCGTGTTGACTGAGAATACAACCCATGGAATTATCAAGTACTGTCAAATACATAATCAACGGTCTCCCTGGGACTGGAGACATAAGGATTGGAGGATTCTGCAAATACTCCTTTATCTTCTCGAAAGCCCTTTGACAATCATCATTCCACCTGATAGCCTGATCTTTCCTCAACAACTTGAATATTGGCTCGCACGTGGCTGTTAGGTGAGAGATGAACCTTGCAATGTAGTTCAACCTCCCTAAGAAACCACAGACTTGTTTCTCTGTTCTTGGCTCAGGCATTTCTTGTATCGCTTTCACTTTGGCCGGATCCACCTCAATCCCTTTTTCGCTAACAATAAAACCCAATAATTTTCCAGATCTCACCCCAAAAGTACACGTGTTCGGATTAAGCCTCAGCTTGAATTTTCTCAAACGCTCAAACAATTTCTGTAGATTCACCAAATGTTCTTCTTCCGTCCGAGATTTGGCAATCATATCATCAACATAAACCTCGATTTCATGATGAATCATATCATGGAAAAGAGTCACTATCGCTCGTTGATATGTTGCCCCAGCATTTTTCAGACCAAACGGCATCACCTTGTAGCAGAAGGTGCCCCATGGGGTTATGAATGTTGTCTTCTCCATGTCTTCTGGTGCCATATTGATTTGATTATAGCCAGAAAAGCCATCCATGAAGGAGAATACCGAGAACTGAGCCGTGTTATCCACCAAAACGTCAATGTGAGGTAATGGGAAATCATCCTTAGGGCTAGCTCTATTCAGATCCCGGTAGTCAACACACATCCGTACCTTCCCATCCTTCTTAGGTACTGGGACGATGTTTGCAACCCATGGCGGATAATTTGTGACTGCTAGAAACCCTGCATCCAACTGTTTTTGCACTTCTTCCTTTATCTTGACAGCCATCTCTAGTCTCGTTCTTCTGAGCTTCTGCTTGACCGGAGGACAATCCTCTTTGAGAGGCAAACGGTGTACCACAATGTTTGTGTCAAGCCCTGACATGTCCTGATAAGACCAGGCGAAGATGTCAACATACTCTTGCAGCAATTCAATCAACCCCTTCTTCACATTATCTTCCAAAGCAGCCCCTATCTTGATTTCTCTCTTGGCGTCCTCGGTGCCGAGATTAATCACTTCAACAGACTCTTGATGCGGTTGAATGACCCTTTCCTCCTGTTTTAATAACCTGGTAAGTTCTTCCGGGAGTTCACAGTCTTCATCACCCTCTTCTTCAGCTTGAAAGATTGGATTTTCAAAGTCGAAGCGAGCCATAGCAGAACCGTTATCAATAGGATCCGGTGACGTGCATCTGCATGAGCGATGGTATGTGCTTATGAGTGTGAAAAAGAAGTGAAAACTAAACAAAACATTGCCAAATATTTTTTGATTTTTGAAAACTTCAAAAATAGAAAGACAGTGAACGAAATATTTGAATGCAAAAAGACGTCCTTTATTTATGATAAAAATGCAGGTATCCACATAGATGAGCCCTACAATGAGTCATTACGGCTTGGGCGGAACGTAAGACTTGGATATGCATGAACAAACAAAGAAAATTACTCCTCCAGAAAAGTGACTTGGACAATCTCCTCAGAAGACCAATTATTGATGACTTCACCCGGGATCCTCGGACGCACCCAGTTATCGATGTCGCAATCACTATCCCCATCTTCATCGTTGACCGCAGAGACCTGGCCATACTGAATGATGCCAACACTGGAGAAAGTAATCGGCCTCTGACGAGTCTGAGGCGCTGAAGTTGTAGAAGTCAGAGCTGGCTGATACCTAATCCCGAACTTATCTTCTTTCACTTGTAACTCCAACAGACGTCCCCAACCGGGAGCAACACCTGAATCTACCAAGGCATGTGCTTGCTTAAAGGACGAGATAGAGGCACCCGCTTTAACTTCTTCCACCGGAGCTGCGTCCTTGATCTGAACTGCCTCAAAGGCCTGGCATAGGGTCTCATGAAATTCACCTTCTACCTCTACATACTTGAATGTAGGCAGGTTACTGACCAGAATGTCCTCCTCACCACAGACGGTGATAATCCTTCCATTGACTGGGAATTTAATCTTCTGATGTAAAGTTGAAGAGACTTCCCCATCGTTGTGGATCCAAGGATGACCCAGCAGGCAACTATAGGAAGGACTGATATCCATCACATAGAAGACGGTGTTGAAGGTTTGTGATCCAATCTGAATTGACAATTCTACCTCTCTGAACACCGACCTCTTAGAACCATCAAAGGCTCTCACAATAAGATCTGAAGGCTTCAGGACCAAACCCTCTACTTCTAACCTTGACAGGGCTCTCTTGGGTAGCATATTGAGAGAGGAACCTGTATCCACCCCAACATGAGATAACACGGTGTCTCTGCATTCCATCGAGATGTGCAAAGCCTTGTTATGGTTGCGTCCAGTTGGTGTTAAGTCAGAATCAGTAAAACCCAACCCGTTGCTTGCATGAACATTTACAACGATCCCTTCTAGTTGGTTCACTGAGATCTCCTGAGGCACATATGCAGCATTTAGGACTTTCAGCAGCGCCTCCCTGTGCGCCTCCGAACACAATAGGAGTGAGAGAATGGATATCTTGGACGGAGTCTGAATCAACTGATCGACTACCTTGTAGTCACTTCTCTTTATAATTCTCAAAAGCTCATCCACATCCTTCGCAAAAGTAGGCTCAGAACCAGCCTGTGGTGCAGAGGCACCCTCGTTCATGACCTGCTTGCCTTTGGCTTTTGCCGCAGCATTAGCACTATCAGTTTTGGTAACGGGTGGTGAGAACAGTCTATCACTCCTGGTGAATCGCCCGATTCCACCAACATTGTCCACTGCGGGACCTTTAACTTCAGGTTCAGACTTCTGACCCTCTTCTACCTTTAGTGGCCGTTCTATCCCATGATCGTGCGTGTACACACTCCCCCCATAATGCCAAGGAATGACCTTTTCGCTGGTGAAAGGTAAAGGACCAGGGGTTGTGATGGTCATAGCGGATGGTCGCGCTGGTGGCACCAGTTGCGCTTCTGGTACACTGATCTGATTAGTTGGGTAGAAAATGGTGATAGTAGCAACATCATAGTCATACTCTGAAATCTCGTTCATTGAAATGCAAGCATCCGAAACATAGGAATCAAGTTCAATTACATCAGAATCAACCACATTGGAAAAATTAAATACACCATCATGGATTACAGAATCAGTAGGAACAACATCTGCGAATTCATCAGTAGCATCTTCAAACAGTTCTTCCTCAGCTCCTTCCACAGACTCTTAGATAGACAAATCTTCAACCTAGAGGATACCTTTGTCGAGCAAGGCCTGGATACCCTGCTGTAGCTTCAAATAACCTCCACTCTGAGTAGCGCAATCCAAACAACCCTTCCCACAACTGGGGAAAACATCGGCCTTCAACAAGTATCCCTTGATATTCGACAACGGAGTCTTCAACTTCAACGTATCTTTGACGGATCTGGCTTCCCCTTCCATCATATTAACATTTGCACCACCATGCTGGGGCATGGGATTGTCGACGATATTCGGAGCCGGTGCAAGGTCGATGGCCTTTGAATCTATGAGGTCCTGAACTACGTGCTTAAAAGCTTTGCAGTTCTCAATATTGTGGCCAGGTGCCCCAGAGTGGAAGCTACACCTAGCGTTGGTGTCGTAACCCATCGGAAGTCTACCAACGGGAGGAGCTAGAGTGCGTAACTGCACAAGTTGTAGTTGTTGAAGACTAGAAAGTAGCTGAGTGTACGACATTGGAAGAGTGTCGAAACGCCGGTCCATCATCCTTTTCCTCTGTTGATAGGCGGGTCTATTACCCGGTTGTTGTGGTTGGTACTGAGCTGGTTGACGCTGGGGTTGTTGTTGTTGTAGTGGTGTTGCAGCTGGAATGGTCACAACCGCAACATACGGTTGCTGATGATAGTTCTGAAAGTTATTCCTCCGGTTATCCCTGTTCTGATAAGAAGACACAACACTAACATCCCCTTCTCTTCGCTTCTGTCCCTGAATGAACGACTTCTTCACCCCTGATGAGGATCCACCTCCACTCTGGGTCTCGTATGTCTTCAGGTAATTCTCCACCCTCTCTCCGGTAGAGACTACATCAACAAAGTTGGAGGCATTGCAACCCACCAGGCGCTCCAAATAAGGTCCGGGCATAGTGTTCATGAACATGTTAGCCATTTCCTTTTCCAACATAGGAGGTTGAACACGGGAAGTTGTTTCTCTCCAGCGTTGAGCGTATTCCCTGAAGCACTCATTGCCTTTAAGAGACAAATTCTGAAGTTGAGTTCTGTCTGGAGCCATGTCTGCATTATACTGATACTGCTTCACGAAAGCCTCAGCCAAATCCCTCCAGCAGCGGATGTGGGCTTTGTCCAGCCTCATATACCATTCCAGGGATGCCCCAGCTAGGCTATCCTGGAAAAAGTACATAAGCAACTTTTCATCGTCAGAGTATGCGATCATTTTACGGAAATAGGCTTGCACATGGGTCTTCGGGCAAGAGTTGCCACTGTATTTGTCAAATACCGGGACCTTGAATTTCGGTGGCACCCTCACGCCTGGGACCAATCCCAAGTCAGCAACGTCTACTCCCAGAGGATTCTGTCCTTCCACTGCCTTCAACCTCTCTTCCAGTCTCCGAAACATAGGGTCCATACCATGACTCATTCCAAAGTCTTCCTGAAGCAATGGGAACTGATCCTCCTGGTCATCATGGACGGGTTGTTGACCGAAGGTGATATGTAGGATCGGGGTAGGCCCCGGTCCACTGGGTCCGTTAACCTCTCCAGCTGGAGGATCAGTCAACGTCACTGGTTGAGTAGTGGCGGGATTCCTCTGTATCATCTGCTTGAGCTCTTGCTGTCCCTGAGCCACCCCTTGAACCACATCCATGAATTGGTTCATGCGGATCTTCATCTCAGCGAGCTCTTCTTGTAGGCTTTGCATTACTCTCTATTGATTTCTGCGGCTACCATACCGGTGAATGCCTGAGTCAGCTATCCTGCTAGTGGAACACCAAACAACTGAGAACACTGCGGCGGTACCTGTTATGCAAGACATGCTAATGAATATGCAAATGCAGTGACATGTTTATCAATTCCAAAGGTATTCTACCCCCTTGATTCCAGTCTCTCATCAGATAAAATATCCCTTTTAAAAAGTACCAGAAAACCCCGACTAGAATCAAGAAGAAGATATAAACCCCACAGAAATGGATAAACATGTGTTAAATGATATGAATGCAGAATGATGTGATGCAATACAGTGACATGCAAATCGAGGTTGCTGTATCTGCTTGAATATCTGTTGGGTTGCACTATCTGAAGAGAAACCCACTGAAGAATGTAATACGAGATCAAAACTATGCTCCAGAAAACCGGGTTGGTTGTATATCACGAGGCACAAGATCAGAACTTCAGCATGAATTCGGAACCGGGAACCATAGAACACAGTCATCGACTTAGAACCCATACTTCAGAACCAACAGTCACCAACAAGAACCAAATAAAAGTCACCAACAGGGCACGGTCACCAACAGAACAAGTCACCATCAGTACCTATAAATGATCATTCCCGCCCCACTCACGGGTGTAATCTAGGCCAGGGTAAGGTCAAGAGAAACGCAGGATAAACAATCCTTTCAAGAATATCATCATATGCATACCAGGTGTATGCAACGATAATACCCCATCAGAATCTGACTGCTCGTGATACCATGTTCCGCTAAGTGGCGCCATACCACCCGCTTCCCATGAATCACTCTTTTCCTAGGTGTCATAAAGTTTACTCATAGCCTGTGTATTGGGCCTTTTACCTCTTGTGACTCCCACCCAACAGTGAAACAGATACACAGCCAGCACAATATGCATGAAACAGTAAAGCGCACATAGGATGCAATGCAAGCAGATACGTATGCAAAGCAATAAATAAATAACACACCATAAACAATAACCAAACAAACGCTAGGAAAGGCCCACTAGGGAAAATGTATCCCCAGCAGAGTCGCCAGCTGTCGCAACCTGAAAAAAGGAAATGCGAAAAACAACCGGCGAGAAAGAAATGACAGAAGAGTCGCCACCGTGCGTTATTTATCCCAAAGGAGGGAAAGGAAACGCTCGAAGTAAACCTGGAAAAAGGAAAGGAAAAGACAAGGTCTCGCAACCAAATCTTGGGTTCGGGAGCCGATTATGCAAAGGGAAGGTATTAGCACCCCTACGCATCCGTAGTACTCTACGGGATCCACTCTTGTTGTTCTTGTCTAAAGGGTGTGGGTTTATCTAATGTACTATTTACTAAAAGAGGGGTCAAAAGAAAATGACTCGCACGGATGTCGCATCCACTACATACGTATCTCATCTGAATATGAGAATCAGAGTCTTCGTAGCTCGGCTAGCTATGGGTTAAAGAGGAGTGTGCTCGCTAAGACATCGCGTCTTATGCCTATGTATCTCATATGGAATGAGAATCAGAGCAAGCCGTAGTTCGGCTGCCTACGGGTTAAGGGTTGTGTTTTTGGATGAACGACGTTACTACACAATCTACCGGATGCTCGACCTTTGGAGACTTACTCGCCTGTAGTAGAAGGAGTTAACGTGTTCTTAGGAGAAGAAAAATCAATGAGTTTGTTGGTGTTTTAGGGATGCTCATGCAAAAAGGCAGTCCTAGACGAAGGAACCGCGCTACCTTAATGGACATGCAAACGGGAGACTATACGAAGCCTAGCAATCCTATGGGGAGCCGATAACACCATACACAACAAATATGCATAAAATAAACGCACCAACGAGGGGGCTCAAACATACATGGGTAGGGCTTTAGCCAAGAGGGGTCATATCAACCTCGACAAATAAGCCATGGAATAGGTAATCAAATGGGCTGTTAACCACTGACATTGAACGTCAGGGTGAGCAGATCAAAAGGGTAATGAGGATAAGACCTCATAGCTCTTAACCTTGGCCAGGGTGAGCTCATGACAAAAAATGGGGATTCAGAAAGGTGGAACCCTCTCCACTGACTGACCGGACAAAAGATCTTGGGCTTTTGCTCTGAAGCATCGACACGTAGTACGAGCATAAAGAACGACACACTGAATAACGGGGGATTGACTACTAATCCCTTTTATCCGTCAATTGCCTCTTCAGGGAGGTGTTTAGCACTAATGCCTCTTCTTGGAGGTCTTTGGGCACAAAAGTAAACAAACAAAAGAAAACATTGCCTCCTATTGAGGTCTTTCAGCTAAGAAAGTGGTAAAATGCGGGAAAAATAAAGGGATCAAGAGGTCTACCGCACGGATAAAGATCCGAAGTAATAACAACCAAAGAAGCAAGAAACCCAGAGATCTCTCGAGCTAGCACCATCAAAGAAAGCAAATCAGTACAGGTAATCAGAATAAATCTCCAAATGGTACCCCACAAATAAAGTGGAATACCCAGCAAGCTATCCTTTCAGAGTCATGTGAGCCCTCACAAAAAACTCAACAAACAGGTTAGAGTGACAAGTGTTGGTGTAAGCCCTAGAGGCCAATACTTTTGGTACTTGTATCGAATTATTTAAAGGCATTTTCTTTATTATGGTTGATTAATAAAGTCCCTAGAATAGATAGCCCGTTTAATGTATTAAGTATGACTTAATCATTAGAACACATTAAACATAAGGGCACTATTCTTAAAGTATCCGTAGTTGAGCTTTAATGTGAAGTGGGATAACATTAAAGCATTAAGACTATTATGTTTGTAGACTGATGATCACATCTCATGGATCATGGATAAAGAGTTATCAAGTCTTAAACATAGGTATGAATATTATGAGTAATATTTATACCGGATTGACCCGCTATGAGAATACTATATAGAAAGTTATGCAAAGTGTCATAAGTTATTCTCATGGTGATAATAGTGTATACCACTCTTCGACCTGAAACCACTATGGATCCTAGATGTAGAGTCGAGTGCTTTATTGCTGATCCAATGTTGTCCGTAACTGGATAACCATAAAGACAGTTGATGGGTACTCCACGAAGCATGCTGAGGGACATGAGTGTCCTATATGGAATTTGCCAATCCTGCGTAACAGGATAAATGTCTATGGGCCCAATATTGAACTGGACAAGGGTGACACGGTCTATACCTTGTGTTCAATATAGACATAAGGGCAAAGGGGTAATTATACACATAATCATTATCACAGGAGGTTTTGTCAGATCACATGACATTTTCGTGACTTGGGTAGCAGTGATGTGTTGCTAGATACCGCTCACTGTTTATTATGTTAAATGTGTGATTTAATATAATTGCCAACGTCGCGAAAACCTATAGGGTCACACACAAAGGACGGATTGATGAGAGATAGAATAATTAAGGAACATCGTAAGGTACGGTGCACTTAAGTGGAAACGAAATATGGTAAGGTACCAAATACTTAAGTGATTTTGGCATATTATGAGATATGGGCAAAATACACTTAAGTGGGCTTTTTGGCTTGAAGCCCACACAAGTGGTTCTATAAATAGAACCCCTTGGGTAGAAGCATTGTCACTCCACTCAGACAGAAATTCAAGTAGAGACTTGGAATTTTGTTTCCCTCTTTCTCTCACTCAAAGCCTTCATTCATAACAGCTAGCACTGCGATTGAAGGAATCCGTTCGTGTGGACTAAGTAGAGACGTTGTCATCGTTCAACGTTCGTGATCGCCCCGTGGATCTGTATCAAAGGTTTTGATCATTATCAGAGATCTGCACCAAAGGTTTGAATCGCCACAAGAGGTAACGATTCTATCACTGATCATGCCCATTCGTAAGGATCACTAAATGGAGGATTTTTTAAATTCCGCTGCGCCTTGGATGGCAATTCTCCTACAGTGGTATTAGAGCCACTTACGTAACCATGAATCTGATAACTGTTTTTGTTCTGTAATAATATGATTAAAGACAGAATGAATCAAAGGTTAAATTGAGATCGATCAAGTTACATATATGTGATATATGTAACCCTGATGCAAAATACATTATATATGATATAGTGTTCTTGTTTCGTTCATTCAAAACCTCGATGATTGTTTTCCTTTGAGCGATCAATGGTCGTTTGCTTCTTGATCCGACATTAGTATGGTGAAGCAATGACGTGTTGATCAATCATACTGAATTAACAATCGAGACGTATTTGACGGTCTGAAATTGGTGCATTAGGGTTAGTGACGGCACAAGGGTTGTGTTGTCAGAGAGTTATGCGATTGGGGTTTGAATGCACAAGAGTTGTGCTTCCTAAACACTTTTTGGAACAGTGTTAACCGGTTAACGCGTATGGTTAACCGGTTAACGGAATGCGAAATAAAATTTTTTGAGATTTTTTTAACAGTGTTAACCGGTTAACGCATATGGTTAACCGGTTAACGCAAGGCGGAAAACAGTTTTCCAAGACATTTTCAAACAGTGTTAACCGGTTAACACATTTGGTTAACCAGTTAACGCAAGGCAGAAAACAATTTTTTCAGATTTCAAAACAGTGTTAACCGGTTAACGCAAGGAAATTTTCACCCATTCGGCTAACTCAGTGCTTTAAAAGTGTCAAGTGTTGATACGAAAGCGACATCGATTTTAAATGAATTGTTCATTAAAATGTGATGATCGGTCGTCGAAATTTAATTTGATTTTAATTAATTAAAGGAATTAATTATAATAAAAATAAAGTGTTTATTATTGTCTTGTGGTGATCGGTTATGGCCTTAGTTTTCCTTTGTTTTGTTTTGGGTTTTTAAAATACGACCTGCGTGTCGTGCCTCTCTCTTAATCTCCCAAATGTAACTTCTTTTCTCATCTCACTCCCTCGTATGTAAAACGAGTTTCTTTCATGTAATGTAATGATATGAAGAAAGCAAAGAAGTCAGTGCCAAAGGAGGACAACCTTGAAGATCTTGCTTGGAGAAGCTTAGATCGTTGTAGGTTAGCTTAGGTTCTCTCATTGGCTTGGGAGAACAATTGCGCTAGGGGCCATAACTGTTTCATTTTGTTTGTATGTATGTTGATGCATGTGAATGTATGTTGATACATGTGAGAGACGGTTTATATGATAAACAAGCCGGTGAGATCAGAAAAATTACAATTCCCTCAAAACTAAATATTAAGTTTTAAGCTTTCCAAGTTTTAACACTCATCAAGACTAGTATCGAATAATGTAGGTTTCGCCTACGCGAGGTGCATGTTCTATATTAGTAAGGTGCGATGGGATAATTGTAATATCCAACTGTTAAAACAATGGGTCAAACTTAACTAAACAAATTATAATAAGATTATATATATGTTTAGAAGCAAGAGTTGGGAATGATCCATATGATGGATTGGAATAAGGAGTTATTCACCCAATTGAAATTTTCGAGAGTTGTATGAGATACAATTGGAAGGAGTTCCTACCTAAATAACCTAGTTTTGTGTAATCCGCCTACGCGGACTTAGAACGAAGTGAAATATGGATCTCGACCCACTAGAAAATCTTCCAACGGGATTTTCCGAATCAGATGATGAGGGTCATTTGTTTTGAGTAAAATAGTAGGAGCATATTTAATTAAAGGCCTAATTGAATATGTCAATGATACTTATATTTTCATTAATCCTTATGTAGATTACCATGACAGCAAACACCTCTAACAACATCCTGCGATCAATCCTTGATAAGGAAAAATTGTCTGGGACAAATTTTCTGGATTGGCACCGAAACCTGAGGATTGTCCTCAAACATGATAAAAAGCTGTATGTCTTGGAGACACCTGTTCCTGAAGAGGAACCTCCTAGTTCTGCACCTAAGGCAGAAAGAGATGCTTATAAGAAGCATGTCGATGATGCCAATGAAACTGCTTGTCTCATGCTGGCTACCATGAACTCAGAATTGCAAAAGCAACATGAGAACATGTCAGCGTTCGATATGATCGAACACCTGAAGTTGCTCTATCAAGAGCAAGCAAGGCATGAGAGGTTTGAAGTTTCAAAAGCCCTTTTTCAAAGCAAGTTAGCTGAGGGAGCCCCTGTAGGTCCCCATGTACTCAAGATGATTGGGTATATGGAAAACCTTGAGAGATTGGGTTTTCCCCTCGAAAAGGAACTTGCAACTGATTTGATCTTGCAATCGTTGCCTGATAGTTTCAGTCAATTTGTCCTAAATTTCAATATGATTGATATGGACAAATCTCTTCCTGAACTGCTCGCCTGTTAAGAACTACCGAGCAGAATCTGAAGTCAAAAGGGAAGTCCATTCTGATGATCGGAAATGGAAAGAGACAGAACAAAAGGCCCACTAAGCAGAGTGATAAGGGGAAAGGCAAGGAAGTTGCCAATCCCAGACCCACTGCTGCTTTGAAGCCTAGTGGAGGCATAGCAAAAGAAGGCACCTGCTTCCATTGCGGTAAGACCGGACACTGGAAGAGGAACTGCCCAAAGTACCCGGAAGATAAGAAGAATGGAGTAGAGACTTCAACTTCAGGTATTTTTGTTATTAATTTATCTACTTCTGCATCATGGGTATTAGATACTGGATGCAGTTCTCACATTTGTACAAATGTGCAGGAACTAAAAAGGAGTAGAGATTTGGCAAAAGGTGAAGTCGACCTACGAGTTGGCTATGGAGCAAAGGTTGTTGCTTTAGTCGTAGGAACTTTTGTATTGACTTTACCAAGTGGTTTAATAATTCAGTTAGAGAACTGTTATTATGTACCTGCAATTAGCAGGAATATTATTTCCATTGCTTGTTTGGACAAGTTTGGTTTTTCATTTATAATAAAGAACAATTGTTGCTCAATTTATTTGAATGATATATTCTATGCTACTGCACAAATGAACAATGGACTATATGTCCTTGATCTTGAAATGCCTATTAATAACATTAATACAAAAAGGGTGAAACCTAACGAGTTAAAACCAACTAGGTAAGAATATTAAAACTCTTCGATCAGATCGAAGTGGTGAGTATTTAATCCTAGAGTTTGATGACCATCTGAAAGAGTATGGGATCCTATCCCAACTTACTCCTCCTGGAACATCCCAATGGAAGGGTGTATCTGAGAGAAGAAATCGAACCCTGTTGGACATGGTCCGATCCATGATGAGTCACACCAATCTTCCAAACTCCTTTTGAGGACATACACCATTGACATCAGCTTACACACTTAACCGTGTTCCATCCAAAAGGTTGAAAAGACACCATATGAGATATGGAGTGGTAAGAGACCACATATGTCTTACATGAAGATTTGGGGTTGCGAAGTTTATGTGAAACGACAAATTTCAACTAAGCTTGAGCCCAAATCTGACAAATGCTTATTTGTGGGGTATCCTAAAGAAACAAGAGGATATTATCTCTACAATCCTTCTGAGGGCAAAGTGTTTGTCGCTCGAACTTGAGTTTTCCTAGAAAGGGATTTTATTTCCAAAGGAATCAGTGGGAGGAAAGTAGAACTTGAAGAAATTCAAGAATCACAAAGTATCGATACACCTATGGAGGAATTAGAGCAGGAAACACAAGTAGTTGTGTAAGAGCAACCTGCTCAAGTAGAACAAGACCAGCGTAGGTCAGGCAGGATACGTCACCTACCTGAGATATATGGATATCTGATCTAGGTGATGTATTACTCATGGATCAAGATGAGCCTGTGACCTACTCATGGAATCTTCATTTTGATGAAACAGTTAAACTGTATGGATTCATCAACGAAGATGAGCCTTGTGTCTACAAGAAGGTTAGTGGGAGCATGATCGTATTCCTGGTATTATATGTAGGTGACATATTACTCATTGGAATCGATATCCCTATCCTGCAACAAGTAAAGTCTTGGTTGGGGAAATGCTTTTCTATGAAGGACCTGGGTGAAGCAGCCTATCAGAATCTATAGAGATAGATCATGAAATGCTTGGCCTAAGTCAGAGTACATACATAGACGAAGTGCTGAGACGCTTTAATATGAATGATTCCAATCTGGTTATGTGTTTTTCTTAAATGGTGGCACTATGAGCTTGAAAAGTTCAACGCAAGATGCAGTTGCTGGTTCTACAACTGAGGCCGAGCATATTGCTGCCTTAAGTGCAACAAAGGAAGCTGTTTGGATCAATAAACTTGGCATAGTCCCTAGCATTATGGATCCCATTGGTCTCTATTATGATAACAATGGTGTTATCGCACAAGCTAAGGAGCCTAGATCTCACCAACGATCCAAACACATACTTAGGCGTTGTGCGAAAATATGTAAAGTACCTACACTTGACAATATAGCTGACCCATTGACAAAGCCTCTTGCGCAGCAGAAGCATGATGGCCATACTAGATCAATGGGCATACGGGGTATGCCTGATTGGCTCTAGTGCTAGTGGGAGATTGTTGGTGTAAGCCCTAGAGGCCAATACTTTTGGTACTTGTATCGAATTATTTAAAGGCATTTTCTTTATTATGGTTGATTAATAAAGTCCCTAGAATAGATAGCCCGTTTAATGTATTAAGTATGACTTAATCATGAGAACACATTAAACATAAGGGCACTATTCTTAAAGTATCCGTAGTTGAGCTTTAATGTGAAGTGGGATAACATTAAAGCATTAAGACTATTATGTTTATAGACTGATGATCACATCTCATGGATCATGGATAAAGAGTTATCAAGTCTTAAACATAGGTATGAATATTATGAGTAATATTTATACCGGATTGACCCGCTATGAGAATACTATATAGAAAGTTATGCAAAGTGTCATAAGTTATTCTCATGGTGATAATAGTGTATACCACTCTTCGACCTGAAACCAATATGGATCCTAGATGTAGAGTCGAGTGCTTTATTGCTGATCCAACGTTGTCTGTAACTGGATAACCATAAAGACAGTTGATGGGTACTCCACGAAGCATGCTGAGGGACATGAGTATCCTAGATGGAATTTGCCAATCCTGTGTAACAGGATAAATGTCTATGGGCCCAATATTGAACTGGACAAGGGTGACACGGTCTATACCTTGTGTTCAATATAGACATAAGGGCAAAGGGGTAATTATACACATAATTATTATCACAGGAGGTTTTGTCAGATCACATGACATTTTCGTGACTTGGGTAGCAGTGATGTGTTGCTAGATACCGCTCATTGTTTATTATGTTAAATGTGTGATTTAATATAATTGCCAACGTCGCGAAAACCTATAGGGTCACACACAAAGGACGGATTGATGAGAGATAGAATAATTAAGGAACATCGTAAGGTACGGTGCACTTAAGTGGAAACGAAATATGGTAAGGTACCAAATACTTAAGTGATTTTGGCATATTATGAGATATGGGCAAAATACACTTAAGTGGGCTTTTTGGCTTGAAGCCCACACAAGTGGTTCTATAAATAGAACCCCTTGGGTAGAAGCATTGTCACTCCACTCAGACAGAAATTCAAGTAGAGACTTGGAATTTTGTTTCCCTCTTTCTCTCACTCAAAGCCTTCATTCATAACAGCTAGCACTGCGATTGAAGGAATCCGTTCGTGTGGACTAAGTAGAGACGTTGTCATCGTTCAACGTTCGTGATCGCCCCGTGGATCTGTATCAAAGGTTTTGATCATTATCAGAGATCTGCACCAAAGGTTTGAATCGCCACAAGAGGTAACGATTCTATCACCGATCATGCCCATTCGTAAGGATTACTAAATGGAGAATTTTTTAAATTTCGCTGCGCCTTGGATGGCAATTCTCCTACAACAAAATGGGGTGCAATCAAGAGTTGCCCCAAATCAAAATGTAACCACATGAATCATGGCATTAAAATTCACAAAAAGCTCACAAAAAGCAACCAAGGGTAGGAGGCCTAAACCTCTTGTCAAACAAATGCATTAAAAGGGTATCAAAAATTTCAGGTTGAAAGTATAAAGTAGTGGAAATAGGGCAAACCTGATTGGAGAGATCGAATGAAATTGAATTGCCCGGTTGGGTTTGCAAAGCAATCTGAGGGTTTATATGAGATGGAATTGGCTCTTTGCAGATGAGTTCCTTTCAGTCTCTAGAGGTTGCTCTGAACTCTGTTAGCTCTTCTCTCACTATCTTTTTCCCAGGATTTTTTTTGGGAGATGGAAGTCTAGAATTTATAACCTGATTTTTGTGACTTTGTGGGCTCAAAAGAGAGAGGTCCAAGTCCAAGATTTTTCTGTTATATTTTATTTATTTTATTTATTTATTTATTTATTTATTTATTTTTCGTTTTTTTCGTTTTTTTAATTTATTTATTTTTTCGTTTTTTTTATTTTTTTTATTTTTATTTTTTTTCAAAACGCGTGGGCTTCGCCTAGCGAGCATGACAGTTCAAGAAATTCCTCTGAGCATAGGTGATTCTAGTGACTTTTCTTGGGACTCGTTAGGCGACCCATTCTGCTCGCCTAGCGAGCATGACAACTCATGAACAAACTTTTACTCCTTCAAGATTAACATTTTGACTGATGAATAGACCCCATTTGAACATGTTGGAAGTATCTCAAGCCATTCCCTTGTGTTGACTGATCACCCAGATAGGACCCACAAAGTGTCTTGGATGATATTCAAGCTTCTTGGATCTAATTCCGATTGACATGATGAAATGCAATATGAAATGTTAAATGATCTAAAAATGAATGCATGAATGAGGGGGGCAAATTTTGAGGTATTACACACGTGAAAGAGAAGTAACCTCGACTACTGAAGCAACGTAACGAAGGGCGACATAAAAAGATGTCGCTTAACACCTCGGTTAATGAAAACTGAGGGGTAAAGTTATCTAATAATGGGTTTGAACCCTAACATCTGCATTTTTATTATTTATAAAGCTGGATGGCGCGGCCAACTTAAAATCTCGGTTTTGTTTAAAATTGAGGTAATAGCCCTATATTATTATGTCGATTTTATTTAAAAATTGAGGGATGCAATTTTTTAAATATTTTTGTTTGTAACTGGATTACAGAACCATATAACATAATACATGACAATATTTTGTAGATTTCTGAAACAGAAACATTGTACCTGCATTACTGAACCATACCACCGAAGACTAATAGTTTACACCAAATGCAAAGTTAAAATTGGACAAACCTTATAATTTTACAACAAAAATAAATTAAATGATTAAACAACACAAGGAATTTCCAAAATGAAGAGTCTTGTAGGTTGTCCAAAAGTTCTATGCTAAGATTCGTCACCGGTCGTTAAACACCTATAATTTGAACAACAATTTAAACCAATTAGGATATATAACAACAATATTAAATCTATAGTAAAAGGAATAAAAAAGAGTAATATGAGTAATTATAATAAAACATTTACTTACTACTTTTTCCATATTCTCTCTTTATGATCACGACGAATAGCATGAACATCATCTGAATCATTTTCTTCAGATGATTGATGTACATATGTTACGAAACAAGTGGTCTCGTAGTTAAAATCTTGATTTTCATCAAGAAGATATTTTTTTTGAAGTACAATTGATCATCTAGTGTTAGAAGGATCAGTGACATGAAAAACCTATTTTGCTCGGGTTGCCATGATGAATGGTTCGTTCTTATAAGTTTCCTTTCAAATATCAACCCGTGTGAATCCTAATTCATGGATTTCTACACCAGTGCTACTATCAATCCACTGACACTTAAATAAAGACACTTTAAAAATAATAATAAATCTTTGTAAACTCCTTAATGAATCCAAAGTACGCTCTAGATGCTAGTACATGATTATTATCTTTGACACTAGAGAAATACATGGATTCAATTTTAACTATAAGTCTAATATTTTGCATGGTACTACGATCATCATTTGATTTTATATAGAATGAATATCTTGTAATATTGTATACACTCCAAGTAATTACATTAAACTTAGGCATATGTGACAACCATTTAATTGTCTCCAATGCACAAGTACTCTCGTTAGAAACACTTTCATTAAACCAAGTTATGAAAGTTTTGTTATACTCTATCAACAACCATTTTTCATTCATTTTAGGGTATTTTTCCTTTATAGTACTTTTGTGAGCGGTCAAGTAAGGTTGAAGTTCAGCCAAGTATGTGACATAGGCCTTTTTTTTGTCACTTCACCATGACATACCCATTTCGTGTAATTTTGAATAATTTCATCACAACCTAAATGATTGAATATTTCATCCCTTGGATGTTTGTGCATATTTCGGCAAATTTTACAAGAAAACCAAAAAAATTCATTCTCCTTAGGAAGGTTTTTTTCTTGCAAAATCAAGAAATTGAATCACTTCATTCTCATACTCTTTACTTAATCTATTGACTTTCATCCAACTACGATTCATAATCACCTACAGCTTCTGAAAATAAAATAAAAATAATACACAACCAACAATAACTACCAGAACAACAATGAATACCATAACAACATTATAGTAAATAATATAAGTCTCAAAAACCATAATAATAACAACAACAACATAAACGAAGACACAACAACAACAACCTACGACTATAACATCAACGACGGAAATAACAACAACAATAATGGAGAATATGTACATATCGAATATGTGATGAGAGACTCAACGAAGAAGAATTCGAGCTTACTTCCTCCTCGGAGAAGAGGGGTGGTGGTTCAGAGTCTTGGTAAACTCCTTCATTTGCTGGAGAAGAATGAGTTCCTTTCGTTCGCTAGGGTGCAAAAAATGAATGAGATAAAAATATTATAATTCTAAAGAATAAAAATTGTTTTTAGAGTTTTTATATCGGTTTTCTTCAAGAGCCGAGGAATAATATTCGACGTAAAATATATAAAAAATAAACATGCCTTTTTAGTTGTAAATAAAACATAAACCAACTGTGTTGGTGGGAGAGATTGGCCGGTGGTAAAACAAAAACCTTGTATGGGATCTTAGATCGAGGAAACCCTTCTTTATTTGTGAATTATCTCTAGTTGACAACCTTTTCTTTGTTCTTCAATTAATTACTCTTTCTTAGGATATATATAAGTGGAGTTGAAATCATTCAAAAGATGATACATTCTCGGTTTCCTCTGCTTAGCATGTTCAGCTAAACCTTAATATCTCTTCCTTATTCTTTCACGTGGTTGAGATTTTGACATTTTCCTCGTATAGGTTAACAGGGCTCCCCTAAGGTTGTGGTCTTTTCTTTACAGCTTTTGCAAGATGGACTCCCTTCCAGTGAGAGGTTATTTAAGTGGGACGTGATTCTTGGTCCTGGAGAATCTATTATCCCATGTGTGGAAATCGGTTGAGTTAGTTTTCCATCTTTTTGTCAATTTTGAGCTACCTTTTAGAGGTTGTGGTGGAAAGTAGTTCTTCCTAGTGATCATAGACTCTTTTTTTTTTAGTTTTTCCTATCTTTAGGTGGTATGGTTAAATCTAGACGTGATTTTGTTGTGATTCGACACACAGTAGTTGTTTATACTTGAATTGCCTATAATGATGATATCTTTTTATAATGCTTCAACAATTGTGAAGATGTGGAAGGGAAGAATATTTGTTGGCCTGAAAATGGATTCTAGGTTGATGAAAGGTGAACTCATATACTTTCTCTAATTGACTTTAGAACATTATCCTTTGTTTTAACCAATATAAGATATAGTGTTTTGTCTTGATTTTGAGATTGATTTTGATAGGTGATTTTTTTGTTGTACTTCTCTTGGAGGATTCTAGGACCAATTTGTTTTATCTTTAGAAAAATAGATTTTTTTCTTTGTTTTTTTTAAAATGAATTTTATAAAAATACTTTTTGATAATATTACAAGTTTTTTTAAATTTGATTTTTATAATTTAAAAGATTAATTATGGTCATTTTTAACATAAACATACATTATTGAATATCAAAACATAGTTAAATCATATTTTATTTCAAAAAGTTGTATCTCAAAAATAATTTTATAAAACCTATTTGAAATAGTTTCAAAATTAAGCGATTTTTAAAATTTTGATATTCAAAAAAAAAAGTTTCAATAAAATTATAACATAGAATAACATTTTAAAAATAACTATTCAAACCAAAATTTTATTTGAAACTTTAATATGTTTCTTATAAATTTTTTTTACACAAAAACATATAATACTATAAAAATCATTATTAAAAAAAGGCAAAACAAACCGACTCCTAAACCCCTAATCTATTCAGGATGGTTCATGTGTTTTGTGTTTTGAATTCCAGCCTAAATTCTAAAGGCTGAAGTTTCTAGCTACTTATGTTTCTTTTTTATTGTGAGTTTTTTTAGTGCTTCATTGAATATTGTTGTTGATTCTTTTTTCTTTTTCAGTGGTAGTGTGACACATCTTATTTTCTCGGCTAATAACCTATCCTCTTGGGGCTGTTTTGCGCATGTGATTGCTGGAAGGTGCAATCAAAGTTCTCATGTCATCATCCCTCAGCTTCATTGTTTTCACAAGTATTGGCAACAAGCTAGGTTCTCATGTCATCATGATCCTTCCCTTAGCTTTCATTGTTTTCCTATAAAGTGTGTCAGCACGAGTAATATACCTAATTGAGAACTCAATGGTTTTTGCTCTTATGATTAGGAACATCTCCTTGATAGAAAATGATGAATGAATCCATGAACAGTGATAGTATTTGAAATCCCAAAACATGAGAAAAGGCTTCGCCGGGAGTGCCTGTGTGCTTTATCTTTTACAATCAAAACTGAATTATTGAACTTTTTAAGTGTCATATGATTCCATTTGCTCTTTTTAGAAAATCACTCACAAATACGTTATTTATCGAAAACATGATTAAAGAAAACATAACGAGCTTTTTGTTGTACTTCCTATGGTTGCAGTGTCTATACATCTATTCCTCTTCACTGTTTTTGTTTTTTTATAAATAAAATATTATGCATCAATATATTTGTCTCTCAACTTTTCCTTGTTTCAATAACTTTAATTCATTATTGACTAACTTTATAAAAAATTATTGACTAACTTGTTCGCAAAACAATACAAGATCCTGTAGTCTAGATCCTCAAGCTTTTCTTAAATATCATACATGTATTAGTTCCACTCTCAAGCAAGATATTCCACTCTCAAGCAAGAGATTTATCAAACACGTATATTAAATTATCATAGTTATTAGTTATTAGAAAAAATTCAATCTCTTTATCAAGTAATTTAATAATTGAAATTTACTTTTTAAAGATTAACAAATAAAATATCGCGAGTTTTATTATCAGCACTATTACAATTGTTTCTACATAATTAGCAATTTAACTAATTTAACGAGACAAAATAATTCAAATTCTATATAAATTTTTTAAAAAGTTTTCTAAAAACTGATTTTTGTTGTCAATTTTATGAAAATGTGTTAGATTTAATCTAAAAATTTATCATAATATTAGAGTTTTTATTGATAAAATCACTTACTATTTATATAGATGCATAAAGTCTAATTTTATTGGATATGAAAGAGTGTATTAAAAAAAGTAAAGATATAATAAGAACATAGTTTATAAGATTGAGGTATGTCTAAGTCTAATATAAAAGCTTAATAATAATCTTGACATTCGGAATGTTCAATACCGAAGATATCATAAAGTTAGTAATATGCGTGTAATGTTACAGCAAAATATATATATTTTTTAATTATATCATTATTTATACTGAAAATAAGATTGTTAAAAGAAGAGTATCTCAGATACCGAAAATGTGACAATGACAAACATACCTTTAAAAAGTAAAAAATTAGTTCTTTTTATATAGGTGATTTATATCCTAAATTTAATTCTTAAGGTTTTTGTGAACACGTAGTGTCAAAGTTTTTTAGAATCTGAACTTAAAATCAATTGATTCTTTTGGCACACCCCAATATCCTCAACAAGTGGTATTAGAGTCATGATTAACTTCGATGGAGGAGTGGAAGTGAGATCCTAGTAAGGATCAATACTAGTGATGTAGGTGATTCACATTTGTGAAGGAGATTGTTGGGATTTAAGTTTGAGTGGTAAGTCTCATATCGACTATAAATAAAAAATGGATATATAAGAGAGGTGACTCATACCCAAATAAGATTTTTTTTGAATATGTGATGTGCTTAAGGTCTCTTGAATCAAATATATTGAACTTTCTAACTCTACACTTAGATCAACCGGTGGCTTCCATGTTGTCTTACCATCTCGCAAAAGATCAACAATATATTTTTGTTAATATATGAAAAATCCTATTTTAAAATGGGCAACTTCGATTAACAATTATTATCATTCCTCATCATTGATTTGTTATCTAATTTAATCTCTCTTAAATTTTTCATGTTCGTTTTCTTGAGTCTATTCTTAGCTAGTGAAATTTTGTTCCTCAAGGGACATGTGTCGAACACGATATCTTAGACAACTAGTTTGAAAAGATAAACAAGAACCTTAACTAATTAAGTTGTACAATATGGAGTAGAAAAGCAATAAAGAACACAATAATTGGTAACCCATTTCGATGCAATAGTACCTACGTCTGGAGGGTTGGCTTCCAACCTATGAAAGGAAATCCACTATTAGTAGCTTAGTACAATTAGTCTTACAAGAAACAACAAACCTTATGTTATTCAATGCCTCTTCCTAACACTATTCAATGACTTTCTATTTAGGACTCCCATAAATATGAGAATCACTCTCCCTTTCTCTCAATCACCAAACCCTAGTGATTGGTGTTTAACCTAATTAACAATGTTGATTATTACAACTCAACTAGAAAAACCTTCTATGCCCAGTTATTGAAACATAGATGTGTACATAAAGATGTTGAATTTACAACTCAACTAGACAAACCTACAATGCCAAGTTACTGAAACATAGTGTGGTGTATATAAAATAACAAGGACTCTTGTAAACCCTAGCACTCTAAAATCTTCAATGTGAATGCTTTATTTCCGACATAGGTTTGATCTCCTTATATAGCATAATAACTATAGGCTTTTCTCCTTATATGTTAGCTTTAATTGTGTCCATAATTAATGTAGAATTTCTTGGATATTATTTGTTTCATAAATCTCTCCAACAAGATATGATTTGTTACAATTTAAATTCAAATTTAAATCTTTATTTAAATATGAATCAATCATTGTCCAAATGTTAAACAAAGAACTTAATCATATTGTTAAACCAATTAACAATAAAATTTGATCTTATCTTTCACCAGAAATTCTTCCAAAATGTAGCAGCAATGACCTGATGCGCAAAACCCAAATGTCTTACCAACATGATATGACATCACATTTAAAATGTGTCCTTTATGCACTTCTTTAAAGCTTAAGTAAGTTATATTAATCTAGAACACTTTAACAATTTATCCATGTTGTTTTTCAAAATGCAATCATTCCAAAGGGAACAATAATCCCCCCCTTTGGAAAATTATGACAAAATAAGTCTTCAAGATATAATACTTTTTCAACCATAACAAGTGTCTGTCTTCAAAGCATACATTCATCAACATCATCTTTCATCATTGTTAAGCATAGTGGCAAAAAATCAGTACCATTAATCATAAATGCCACACAAAACAATGGTCTAGAATCAATCAGACAGACATGCAATCATTCACAATTTAGTCATGCATGGCACTCAGTCAGCTCATAGTTAGTAGCATACAATCCTACTAACTAACAATTATCAACACTCAATTACTCATATACATAGTCATGCATAATACAAGTATTTAGTAGCTAATAATAGGATATATAAAATTCTACTAACACAAAAGGTCACGCCAAAAGGGCTAGATGTCTTGCCCGATGCTCCAACATGTGAGCATAATGTTAGTACCACAACCAAAGATGGTCAGTACTAAAAAAAATATATGTGTTACGATATCAACACCATACTACTCCCCTTTTTTCCATAACTTAACAAAGGGTTAATATATCAAATAACACCTAGATATCACTCATGCATATATTAGTATGTTAGCACATACACAGCCAAAACATGAGAACTAACTATAACAACATCGAGAGACACACAAGCATTAGATCTGTTATTGAACAAAAGTTCATAGAGGCTATAAAGCCTTTACAATCCAAAAAGAAACTCCCAAATCTAATGGCCAAAACAGAAAAACTTGAAACATCCTTCAGACTACATCACTTGACCAACCACCTGACTCCAGGAAGGTAACATAGTCTTCATCAACCTCTAAGTCAGATTCAAGAGTTTCAACAAGTCACTTCTTCAAGACCTTCATCTTGGCGATAAAATTCTTAACAATTGTAGATGCTCCAACAAATTATTCAACTTGAGCATTCCCTCCATTTGCACAGGAGGTGGAACCAATACCCTTTTTCTTCCTTTTTTCAGCCTCAATACCCATGACATAGTATTTCATCTTTGAAGCGTCGGGCTTTTGACTCATAATAATCATCAGCACACCCACTTTGAAGATGCAAGATAAGGATGTGATAATTTTTCCCTTGCTAGTATCGGAAATCTAGATAAAATGAGGGTTTAGAAAAGAATTAATTACCATGAATATACATGCATCATAGAGAATAAGAGAGATATATTGATTTGGTCTCCTTGCACGTTTCTAAATCTTTGGCTGTTATAAGATCTTCAATATGCACACTCCAAGTGCACTTCTTAATTTTTAAAAGCGGTCAACATCCAATGGCTTGGTGAAAATATCTTCTAGTTATTTGTCAGTTTCTATGTGTTATAGATTGACCAATTTATCTTCCACAAGATCCCTAACAAAATGATGTTTGTCAATGTGTTTGGTTCTACTGTATTGAATATGATTTTTTGAAATATTGATAGTAGTGAAGTTGTCACAGAATAATGTCATGATATATTTTTTGACATTATACTCATTCAACATTTGTTTCATATAGAGTAATTGTGTGCAGCTGTTTCTGTAGCGGTAAATTCATGACCATTAAACTATGAATAAACTTAACATCAATTAAACCAGAGTCGCCACCGCGCTTTTATTGTTTCCAAAGGAAAAATGAAAAGCACGAACAAAACCCAAAGATAAGGAGTTTTCAAATCAAAACTAATAAAATGCCAGAGATTACAGGTAAGGGGGTTGGTTACACAAAGGGAAGGTGTTAGCACCTAAAGTGTCCTAGGTACTCCTAGAGAGACCTTTTTTATGTGTGTATGTGTTTTTGGATAAAATATGTTTGAGGAAAAAAATAGAGTGCGGGGATGAGAAAAGAATTCGTTGATTATATTTTTGTGCTTGACAAGTCCTTCAGACTTATGCCTACGTACCAACATAAAAACGAGGGATCAAAACCCCGTAGTTCGTGGTATCAATTTCAAAGTGAGTGAATTACTTTTAATCAAAAATTAAGTTTAAAAGAGACACAAAAGGCCTAAAAAGTTTGAATGAGTGTTAGTTCTTTTTGTCTTTTTGAAATTTTAAGTCAAAGTAAAATTAAGTTCATTAAGGCCAAAGTTTCTAATTTGCAATAAAGTCTAAGTTTAAAGAAAACAGACAAAGAAGATTTTGAAAGGGGGAGAGATTTGAAATTTAAGAAATTGGAGGAGATAAAGAGACTAATCCTAAGAAAAAATTAAAAGTTAAGGGTTAAAAAGATCTGACCAGTGGGATGCAATCTAATAGACAAGAGTGTCATATAGAAACCCACTTTCCCTTTGGACTTTTAGAATTAAGCAATATCAATACACACATAGCAAGATAAAAAGGAAGGCATCAAATGAATATAGCCACATCCAAGCTAGCAACTTCATGATCTTCTTTATAATCTTCCATGTATCAGATGACATACTCCTTGAATGGCTCAGAAATAGGCATTATACACAAGTTCAGAGTAACATCTTCATCAAGATAATGTAGCAGATGAACTCAAGTGGATCCAAATACTTGCATCAGATGAAGGCTCAAACTTGGTTTCAGAAAAGTTGGCATTGGCCAAGTCCTTTTTCATAGGGAATGTTGCCTAATTCTAAGTCCAAAACTCAGATCAAATCCAACAGTCCACACAAACATTTTTTAGGGTTTTTGTTATTTATTAGGTATTTTAAGGTCCTAAGACCACAAACACAAACAAGATACACAAACAAATATATACAATCACAATATATGGCTCAAGTAAGCAAAGGGAGAATGACGTTAAGGTAAACAAGTTAAATGATATGAGTAATGGCAAATGATAAATGACTTGAATTTAAAGTGCATAAGGTAAATGACTTGAAATTAAAAGTTAGTCAAATGTTAGTTGATTAATGCTTAGTATTGCTTTTGCTTTTCAATTTTTTAAGTCATTCTTTGGAGAACACTCGACCCTTTATTCACAAGCATGGAACCTTGAACCAAGACATCTTCCAAAGGAAGGAAAAAAGGCCAAGTTTTCACACAATACCATGATAGGGGGATACTTACAATTCCACTTACTAGAATGATATGACTTTTGGGTCAAAATTTAACGCTATGTTAAGCAATCGTAATTGGAGTTATATAGAAGTCTCAACTATCTGAGGTCGAGCAATAGAAATTTTAGTGTTAATGTATGTTAAAGATATGGTATTATGAAGCATACTCCTAAAACATACCACACTTAAAATAAATGGCAAAATGGTGGACCTAATCTCATCCATACTTATATTAGTTTATGAACCAATTAGCCTTAGGATGTAGAGATATCATAGGTCAATGAAATGGATGGGGTAGAATGAGATTGAAGATGAAGAGGGAGGGGAAATGCGACAAATACAAATTGGTCAAAGGAGAACTTTTATCAAATTAAAATCATTAATTCATTTTAGGAGATGAAATGTATATTTCATCAATCCCCTAAATCCAATGATTTTAATCCAACAAAGTCAAATCAACCTTGACCAAGGCCCAAGCAACAAAAGGCAAACTCAACAAGTCAATACAAATAACTCTACAGAATTTATTTCAATTAAACAAATTAAAAATCAATTAAAAATGAATTAAATTAAATTATGTTTAATCAAAAACCTAAAATCTCTTCAAAACACCAAATAAATGGCCAAGAGATTTATCCTAGGTCAATGAAGGTCAAAGGACCTTGGACAAAAAATTTCATAATTTTTGGAAATTTAAAAGTATTTTTAAACAATTAAAAATATGCACAAAAACAATTAAATCATGAGTTTAAAGTAAAAATGCTCAGGAGCTCGAATTTGGCCTCAATTTTACCTAACTCCAAGTATATTTAAAGATACAGGGAGTTGAAATTTGAGGATCATGATCTGAGTTGCTTCGGTTTGACCTCAAAGCAACTCAATCTTCTTGCATATATTGGTAGGACTTCAGACAACCAAAAATCTACAAGAATAATGGAGAATTGAGTGAGACTCGAAGATATGAAAAATTCAGAAATTCACCTTCACTGTAGGTTCAGATGGACAGGATCTTGCTCTCAATTATGTTTGGCCTTGCTTCAAATGCTTGATGGAGTGGAAATGGATCAAGGAAGAAGAAGGACTCTTGGAGTTTGAATCTCAAAATAGTGGGAGATTTCAAACTCGATTTTCAATGAAAATCACCAAGCTTATCCTTTGAATGTGAGGGTTTAGGGTTGTTGATTCAAAGCTTGTGCGCCAGGGTCCTCAATTCTGAGTGAGAGGGCTTCTATTTATAGCCTAGGTCATTGATAATTGCACACTTCTTCAAAAATCCAAAAATAGCAATTCACTTTTGCATGGATGCATGGGCATATGATAGGCTTATGTAATGATGCATTCAGGTCCAAAAATGAGTGTAAGCAATGTTGAAGTCATGTGGACAGGCCATGCAATCGTGTGTGGAAAGTGGAACTTCAAATCTTCCAAATGGTTCTTCAACTTTAAGCCATGCGCAAGTTATTCATTCTTTGTCCAAATGGGATGAATTTGGAATTTTGGAAAGTTTAGATCAAGAGGAACAACTTCCATGTTGAACAATTTTTCATTTGAAGCTTGGATCATGATAATTTTGAGGTGAAAGTTTGGAAAATCAAACATATCAAAAAAAATTCTAAGTACCAAGCCATATGTTCACTTCTTCCACCTTGAGTAACTTTTTCTATGGACTTCAAATGAGATAAGTTCCTTCATCAAAGTTGTAAATCTTTCAAATTCCTTCAATTTAGTCATGAATTTGACCTCATTTGCATTCAGCATGAAGGAGTTATGCATTTTAGAAGTTGAGGAAAATCACTTGTTCAATGGTATTGGCCCAAAGTGACCTATAATGTTTCCTATTATCTCATGCATTTAAAAGTTGAATTTTCACTTCCTCCAAACACAAAAGTTGAAGTAGACATGTTGAATTTGATCATGAAATTTGAATGGCTTTGATATCATAACAATTGAGCAATTTATGGTCTTGGGAAGTTGACCTTCAAATTAGGGTTTAGACAAAATGACCTATAATCTTTCACCATATAAAATGACTTTCCAAGCAAAACTAGCTTTTTACCTCAACATGAAAGTTGTTTGGAATGTAATTTAGAGTAATTTTTGTCTTGGAATAATTTTCATATGACGCAAAGTTTAGGCGATAGGGTCTAGGGAACCCCAGTTTTGACCAATTGACTTTCTCTAGTCAACCACCATGAACCACCTTGCTAGCTTGACATTCTCTTGTCTTTTGGGACTCATGGAGGATCATATATGCATAAGATGATGTAATGTAATTATCCCTTTAAATATTTGATCAAGTGGTGAAGAAAATTGTTGAAGAAGTCACATAAGATACTCAGATGAACTAGGGTTTCCAAGGCAAACAAACTCCAAACTCTTGATGATTTCTTAATCAAAATAACATGTGAAGATCATGGGGATACATATATGATACTTAGAACCATGTGAACCATTTATTGATTGAGCTCCTTGCATTGAGGGTCTTAAACCCTAGATATGAGCTTGATAGATCATAGGTGAGCATACACACTACCTACAAAAGAGTTAAACTATACAATGACATATTTTTGGCATTTTGGTTAGTAAATGATAAAAAACAAAGTATGATACAATCAAATGGTGCTTGGTGATCTCTCCCAATGCAAACCCAATGAATGAGGAGTAAGGAGGATGCCAAGGTGTGATCCCAATGACAATGCATATGATAAGAATAACATAAGGGATCTTAGGGTCAAAATTGGGGTCTTACAGCTGCCCCTATTTAAGGACGTTCTAGCTGAGGAGGCGAAGGTTAAAATCTTCGTATCGACTCAGTAGAATGGACTTAAATAACAACAATAGAAACGAATTTTGGTCCCTAAGAGACCTCATGATGCATATGATATGAATGTTAAAAATATCTTTGTGGGGAAAATGTTGCCACATAGAAAATGAATCCAGAGAGACTAAAAGTACGTAGGAGTGCAATGCATTCGGAAAGGAAAACTCACTGGGGAGACAGAGACTCTGGGGGATAAAAAGTTCATGTGTAGGCCAGGCTACGGCTTTAAAACTGCTGGAGGACACAAGGGATTCCATGAAAATAAATTAATGGAAAGACTCAACCAGGGATAAAAGGGGAAAATATGCAGGGGAAACAGGTAAATCAGAACAAAGTTGAAGTGCCTGAACCAAGCAGGGGAGGGAGATTCCAACAAGGAAATACGCACTCGAACTCAATTGGGGAAGAAAACTTCTTCAACACTGGAGTAACAGAAGTATATTATCCACTACCGGTTACTGGGTAAGGAGATAACATAATCTGTCAGAGAGGATATCCGTTACCGTTCAGGGTAAACATATCAAGGATGACTCGCTGAGGAAAGAACCAAATCAAATAGGATTTGCAACCACCGGTTACTGGGCAGAAGACCACAAAGAGAGTGAATATCTGTCATCGGTTATGATGGATATATCAAGGATAAACACAAAGGGGAAAGAATATCCGTCATCAGTTAGGATGAACATATCAAGGATAGACTCACCTGGGGTATTAGGAAGAATGTCTGTTACAGGGTAAACATATCAAGGATAAACTGCCTGAAAAAGGTAGGAATTACATCTAACGGATGCTGGATAGAATACCGAAAAGAGAATATCCGTCACTGGTTAATATGAACATATCAAGGATAGACTCCGAAGGGAGAAATAAGGATTACATCTATCAGTTACTGGATAGAATACCGAAAAGAGAATATTCGTCACTAGTTAAAGTGAACATATCAAGGATAGACTCTGTAGAGGGATTACAACTACCTTTTTATTGGGTAGAATACCAAAGAGAGAATATCCGTCATCGGTTAAGATGAACATATCAAGGATACACTCAGAAAGGAAAGAGTATCTGTCATCGATTAAGATGAACATATCAAGGATAGACTTCCTGGGAGACGTAGAAACGAATCCGCTGGGGAAAAAAGGTTACTTTTGCTGGGTATTGGGGAAAAAGCGAAATACTTGCGAAATGAGAAGAATATTACCAGTTACTGGGTAATAGACTCGCAAGGCACCAAAAGCATCTATCTAGGTAATATCTAGAAAGAAATGGTCAAATAAAGACTCAACCCGATGAGGATATAACTCAGGGGGAGTGATTCCATCCCGATAATTGACTGGGGAGGAAACTGAAATACTAATCATTCACGAGGAAATAACTCAGTGGGGAATGAGAAAGGTTAAATTATTTCTGCTTAAGGGGATGACACTCTACAATGGAAGAAGGACAGACACACCCAATCTGTATGAGGGAAAAATATACCACCATAGTAGAGGATCAAAGAAATAATGAATCACAAAGTGTATTAATGATGTAATAATGAAATTTATGAATGTATATATATATGTATATGTATATGTATATATGATGATTATGATGAGAAAATGATCACAAAGGATACATTTGTCATTGTTCTGCATCACCAACACAATACTCAACCAATTCTCACAAGAGGGAAGCATCTGCTGGAGAGAGAGAGGTAAATGATGAATACAAATCAACCATCTCAAATGTTCTACCCTGGCTAGGGAAAAGGAAGAGATTTACAGAAAATATGCACCATCAACTCTGCAGGGAATTTTAGGTCAACACCATATCAAATGGGAGACAACCTTGCAGAGGATCAAAAATACTGCTCAAGAATCAGGGCTAACAGGGGTCAGGGACAATTCTGCTGGCAACTTGAAGGGAAACAAAATTTGCTGAATCTATGCAAACTGTTGTGATAAGGCGCCTACAACTTAGGGGAGGCAAGTACAAAACTCAATTGGGAAGACCAACAAATCCCGGCTGGAAAGGCTGAAATGCTGCTGAGGAGGAAAACAGGAATCACTCCAACTGCTTGGGGATAAAACCAACCATATTTCGCATTTTAGGGCTTACCTGTTCTCAGACCGCTGTAGATATTCCTGAAATCGATTTCCTTTTAAAAAGTAATTGCTTTTATTATTTAAGAAAACATGATTTTTATTTTAAAACTTTTAATTTCAAAATGACCATAATAAAATTTAATTCCATTTAACTGAATAAATAAATAAGAGTAGAAACAATTGGATAAAAGACTCAACTTTATTTAATAGGATGGTAGTCTATAAATGACAAGACTCCATAGATCTTTACAAAAATTTGAAAAAATGGTAATTTACATGGAAAAGGGATACATTGAATACAATGATCGCTAATCCTTCTACCAGTTTTGATATCCACTGCGCTCTTGGCTTTGGTTGAAAATGATGAATCAGAGCCAACAATTGTGTGCTCAAGAATCTTTTCAAAATTGAAGGTCAACTGAATGCAGTTATTTGCCATGATCCCTAATTTTTGCATAAACTGCCCCAAGGTGGGGTAATCAATTTATCGGGGTAATTTTTTTGTTTTATGTCTCTAACTTTTGCTTGGATCGCCCTTTTGGGTTTTCAATCCACCGAGACGCTCATTTTTGCCTAAGCCGCCCTTTCGGGTTTTCAACTTAGCGAGTTGTTCTTTTCTTTTTAGGCGAAGTATTTCTTAACTGCATCGGTGTTCACAAGACGCATGAACTCTTCATCATCCATAGTTATAAGAATCAAAGCACCGCCTGAAAAGGCTCTCTTAACAACATATGGGCCTTTATAATTAGGATGTAGGGAGAAGAATTATGATGTGCAATCTTGAAGTCTTTGTAAAGAGCTTCTACCATATTGTTATTCGAGTTTGATCCATTGTGAGTGATGATCTTACATGGCACACCATATCGGCATATAATCTGATTCTTAATAAACCTCACAACAACTTGTTTGGTTACATTTGCATATGATTCCGCTTCAATCCACTTTGTGAAGTAGTCAATAGCCACCAAAATGAAACGATGTCCATTCGAAGCTTTGGGCTCAATCATGCCAATCATATCAATTCCCCACATGGAGAAGGGCCATGGAAAGGAAATGACATTCAACAGTGTCGGAGGAACATGAATCTTATATGCATATATTTGACACTAGTGCCATTTCTTCACAAACTTACAACAGTCAGATTCCATTGTTAGACAATAGTAACCTGCCCCTAACATCTTCTTAGTCGTAGCATGTCCATTGGAATGAGTACCAAAGGAACCTTCATGGACTTCAGTCATCAACAGGTCTGCTTCGTGTCTATCCATGCATCTGAGTAGAACCATATCTAAGTTTCTCTTGTAAAGCACATCACCATTCAGGTAGAAATTGCCGACTAATCTTCTCAAAGTCTTCTTATCTTTCAAAGATGCCCCAGGCGAGTAAATCTGACTTTGGAGGAAACTTTTGATATCAAAATACCATGGCTTGTCATCTTTGATCTCTTCAACAGAAACACATGCGCTAGCCTATCAAGACGCGTCACAGTCAAATTAGAAACCTCATTCCAGAACTTCACCATAATCATTGAAGCCAACGTTGCAAGAGCATCTACCATCCGGTTTTCATCTCGAGGGATATGATGAAATTCAACCTTTGTACAGAAAGTTGAAATCCTCCTCGCATAGTCTCTGTATGGTATCAAACCGGGTTGGTTCGTCTCCCATTCACCTTTGATCTGATTCACAACCAAAGCTGAGTCTCCATAGACGTCTAAATACTTGATTTTGAGATTAATGGCCTCCTCAAGCCCCATAATGCAAGCTTCATACTCAGCCATATTATTTGTACACTTGAAAGTCAATCTAGCTGTAAACAGGAAATGAGTGCCTTGAGGAGTAATAATCACTTCCCTAATGTCATTACCATACTGATTAACAACTCCATCAAATACCATGCCCCAACGGGAACCAGGTTCTGGCCTTCTTCAAGCAATGGTTCATCGTAATCTTTCATTTTCAAGGACAAGATCTCTTCATCAGGGAAGTCATATTGTACTGACTGGTAATATTCAATCGGTTGGTGAGCCAAATGGTCATCCAAGACACTACCTTTAATCGCTTTCTGAGATCGGTATTCAATATAATATTCTGATAACAACATCTGCCAACGGACAATCCTCCCGGTTAAAGCAGGCTTCTCAAAAATATACTTGATTGGATCCATTTTGGATATCAACCAAGTGGTATGATTCAACATATATTGACGTAGACGCTTAGGAGCCCAAGCCAATGCACAACAAGTCTTTTCAAGCATAGAATACTGAATCTCACAATCGGTGAATTTCTTATTGAGGTAGTAAATAGCATATTATTTCTTTCTAGTTTCATCTTGATGACCATGAACACAACCCATACTCTCATCAAACACAGTCAAATACATGATCAATGGTCTTCCTTCAACAGGCGGAGACAGAATCGGGGGCTCCAGTAGATATTCCTTGATACTGTCAAAAGCTTTCTGGCAGTCTTCGGTCCAATCACAAGACTGATCTTTCCGAAGGAGCTTGAATATAGGCGTACATGTGGCAGTCATGTGTGAAATGAATCTTGAGATATAATTCAAGCGACCGAGAAAACCTCTGACTTGCTTCTCAGTTTTGGGCGCAAGCATCTCTTGTATTGCTTTGACCTTGGCAGGATCAACTTCAATACCCTTCTCACTGATGATAAAGCCCAACAACTTACCAGAATGAACACCAAAAGTACATTTATTGGGATTCAATCAGAGTTTGTACTTCCTCAAACGCTGGAATAGCTTCAACAAATGCTCAACATGTTCTTCTTCATCACTGGATTTAGCAATCATGTCATCAACATAGACTTCAATCTCTTTATGCATCATATCATGAAAAAGAGTGGTCATTGCTCTCTGGTAAGTTGCCCCATCATTCTTTAGACCGCAAGGCATCACTCTATAATAGAATGTTCCCCAGTGTGGAATGAATATGGTCTTCTCCATATCCTCGGGTGCCATTTTGATCTGATTATAATCGGAAAATCCGTCCATAAACGAAAATACTTTGAACTTAGCTGTATTGTCTACCAACATATCAATGTGTGGCAGAGGAAAATCATCTTTTGGACTGGCTTTGTTCAAATCTCTATAATCAACACACATGCGGACTTTTCCATCCTTCTTCGGAACAGGCACAATATTGGCCACCCATTGCGGATACTCAGCAGTAACAAGGAAACCAACATCAATCTGTTTCTGCACTTCTTTGATCTTTACTGCCATATCAGGATGAGTCCTCCTGAACTTCTACTTGACTGGCGGGCATTCTGGCTTCAACGATAATTTATGCTCCACAATCTCAAAATCCAAACCAGGCATGTCTTGATAGGACCAGGAAAACACATATGAATACTCTCAAAGAAGATCAATCAACCCCTTCTTAACCTCTGGGCACAGCTGAGACCCAATCTTGACTTCCTTCGCATCCTCTTCGGAACCCAAGTTGACTAACTCAATATGTTCTTCGAATGGCTGAATGGCTTTTTCCTCGTGCTCAAGTAGACGAGACAATTCATCAAACACTTCTTCATCAATCTCTTCCTCAACCTCAAACATAGGGAATTCAAAGTTTGGAGAAGGAGTAAAATCGTTGTATTCAATGGGTTTAGAAACCAACATGCATAATGATTTGATATTTTGATTTTAGAGAAGTGAATTGTGACCAAATATCATGTAGATGGACAATTATTGTTTATTTATATTTTTTGGTGATTACCATTTTCAGAAAAGCAGAAAATAAAAATAAAAACATCATAGATGTGGATGAATAGAATTGCACTTTACTAATGGTCAAATTAAAATATACTCAACAATGTTCACTTCTCCCTTAGGCATAGGAGAAGGATTTTCAAAAATAACAAAGTAATTACTTAGAATGATGAACAATAATAGGAACATCAACATCGATCCAATTGTTGCAAGCTTTTCCATGTGTCACAAAATTGGTGCAGTCTTCAACTTCGTCATCCTCTATCACGGCAACTGAGTGTTGTTCATTTCCATGAATGAATCCTCCGCTACGAAAACTCGGTTGCATATCTTCATCTCTAACCACAGACGACCCTTGTTGGAAACCCAAACCGGACCGGTTCTTGTTCTCGGCGACCTCTACCATCCGGCCCCACTGATCAGAATTACCGTCTTCAACAATATTTTGCGCGTGTTTGAAAGAGGACATGGTGCCCCAACTTTCTTTTCTTCAGCAATAGATAGAGCTTGGAACGGAGTTCCAATCTCATCTTCAGCTTCAACATATGAGAACAAAGATAGGTGGCTTACCAACAAAGCTTTCTCTCCTCCAATGATAACGAGCTTACCATTCTTCACAAATTTCAACTTCTGATGCAGAGTGGATGTCATAGCTCCCGCCTCATGTATCTATGGCCTTCCTAACAAGCAGTTATAGGTCGGATGGATATCCATTACCTGGAAAGTAATTTGGAAATCACTCAGACCTATCTTCACCGGAAGGTCCACCTCACCAATAACAGTTTTGCGAGAACCATCAAAAGCTTTGACGATCACGCCACAATATCTCATCGGAGCTCCTTGGTACGACAATCTGGAAAGAGTTGATTTTGGGAGTACATTCAGAGAAGAACCGATATCAACTAACACATTTGACAATGCATCCTCCTTGCAGTTCATCGATATATGCAGTGCCAGATTGTGATTCCTACCCTCCTCGGGAAGTTCTTCATCATAGAAGCTCAGATTATTGCAGGAAGTGATATTAGTCACAATGTGGTCAAACTGATCTACCGTTACGTCATGTTCCATATAAGTTTGCTCCAATAATTTTTGTAATGCCTCTCTGTGCACTTCAGAATTCATGAGCAGAGACATCAGTGAAATCTTGGAAGGAGTCTGAAGCAGCTGCTCCACAATATTAAACTCACTCTTCTTAATCAAACGAAGCATCTCATCATCATCATTAGGCTTCAAACTATTGGATTCACCAGACTGACACTTATGAGCACTAACTGGATTTGCTACAGGCACTTCAACTTTCTTACTAACATCCTCTACATCCTTCGGGAGCACATGCTCAAAAACACGACCACTACGGGTCACCTTCGTAACATCAGCAATACTCATAACAGAACTGGTCGTAGGCAATGGAACCTCTTAACCGTTCTCCATCATAGTTGCATTATACTGATAGGGAACAGCTCTATCGGATGCATATGGGACGGGGCCCACTAACCGTATCACTAACGGCGATGTCGGTATGTTGACGTTGTTGCTACTACTGCTATCAAATTGAATTAGCACCTTCTACGGGGTCTTGAACACTGGTACTATTACATTGACATCATCTATGTCCCTTGATTGTTGAATTTGAATAACATTCTCGTCCATCAACCTTTGGATATCTCCCTAGACGATTGAGCACCCACGTGGGTTCACACTGCAGATAGCACAACTGTCGTGGTCATGTTCACAATCACTAATCGTACACAAAGTCTCATGCACATCCACCAAGGACCGACGAATGTATCGCACATCAAATATTCTGAAACTTCCTGGACATCCATCTACCATGTTAACAGAGGGATTACCATGGGCTGGCAATGGGTTAGCTTTAACATTCGGCGCACGGTCCTCAAAGGACACCATCCCACTCTTCACTAGCTTCTGAACCTCGTATTTCAGAGGATAACAATTTTCAATATCATGGCCAGGAGCCCCTTGATGAAAGGCACATCGGAGTTCTGGCTTATACCACCATGGAAGTGGTTCTGGAATTTGCGACGAATTTCTTGGTTGGAGAAGGTTCTTGAGAACCAAGGATGGGTATAACTCAACATAAGACATAGGAATCGGGTCGAAAGAGACCTTCTTCCTCTCAAAGTTTTTTTGTTGTTGATTATTGTTGGTGTTGGTGTTGTTGTTGTAGCTGTTTGTTCTTTGTTGTGGTTGTTATTGATGTTGTTGTTGAACTGACATTGATTGATTATTGAAAAATACTAGAATAACAGATGATACTTTATGATGGTGTTGACAGGGTTGTGGACTTCTTCGTACATGAGGCCTCATTTGCCTCCCTACTAACGTTGCATTAGTCTCACCTTCCTTCTTCCTGGCGAAACTGTTACCATACTTCTTGCTTGAAGATACTTCCTCTTTAGATAAACGTCCCTCACGGACACCTTATTCTAATCTCATCCCCATATTTACCATTTCGGTAAAGTCAATGGGGGCACTAGCAATGATTCTCAAATAATAAAACGAGCTCAGGGTCTTGAGGAAAATCTTGGTCATCTCCTTCTCTTCCAACGGAGGGTTGATCTGAGCAGCTAACTCTCTCCATCTCTGGGCATATTCCTTAAACGTCTCCTTGTCCTTCTGAGACATCGAATGAAGTTGGTCCCTATCTGGTGCCATATCCACAGTGTACTTGTATTGTTTCAGGAATGCCTCACCCAAATCATTGAATGTGTGAACACTTGCACTATCCAATCCCATGTACCACCTCAGAGCGGCACCAGTCATACTATATTGAAAGTAATGAATCAGTAGCTGATCATTATCATTTTGCGTTGACATTTTCTTGGCATACATGACAAGATGGCTGAGCAGACAGGTATTTCCCTTATACTTTTCAAAGTCAGGGACTTTGAACTTCGTCGGGGTTTTGACATTTGGAACCAAGAAAAATTCCACAACACTCTTACCAAACAAATCTTTTTCCATCAAGGTCTTCAACTCCTTTCACAGCTCAAGAAATTGGTCTTTCATCTCAACCATCTTCTCATAAACATCTGAACCCTCAGACGGCTCAGAGTGGTAGATGGTGTCCTCGACACGAGGCAACGTATGAATAATTGGAGGTGGAACAGACATGATTGGGCTAGATGTCGGCATGGAAGCAAAATTAGGCACAAACCCTTCAGGCATAAAGTTTGGCAGCGTTCCCCACGGGAATCCGGCAGGCATGGCGGGAGCAAACTGAGTGGCATACACGGTTGAAGTAAGAACCTTTGAAATCACAGTCCTTTGAGGAGGAGGAGTTGCAGGCGTTGGAGAAGATTGACTTTGAGCAGCTAATATAGACTCCATCATGGCAGTCAAGCGGGCAATCTCTTCCTTCAGTTCTCTGTTCTCTTGTTCCAAGTGTTCCATGATCTTCGGATGATTGGCGTGAGTATTGTATCAATGAGTCAGTTTGGCTAAAGCACAGAAGATTAACCAATAAGATATATGGCAGAAGAAAACCTATTATGCAAATGATGCATGAAATTCAATGTTTGAATTGTTTTTATTTTCAAGGAACATACTATTTTATTTGCAAATATATAATAATAGCAATTATGACAATTTGATTGACCATAAAAATTTCCTTTATTCATATAATTTGGAAGGATTACACTGAGTACAATTTCAAAAACCAAAATACAAATGCAAGCGGAAAGGAAACTAATCATCCTAAGGATCCCCTAGCAACGGTGTCAGATGATGTGGCTGCAGGCGTATACTACCTTCGGATGCGTCGAATCTCGGACTCAAAAGATGTCTTCATCTAAGCCTTCTCGAGGACAAGCTGATTAGTAATCTTCTTCCAAGCATCGGAAGACTGAGGCATACTAGAGGAAGATAAAACCTCTGGCTCTCTTTGTCTCTTCACTGCTCGGTCTTCAAGAAGTTCAATAAGCGCATCTTTGTATTTAGACTCAAGCTGCAACTCTTCATGCTTTCGGGTCAAAGCATGGAACCGCTCTTCCCATATGTCTTTCTCTTGCTTTATCTTGGCGAGTGCGTCTTCCAACTCCTCCACATCTATGTTAGGGAGAGTTAATGGCTCAACCACAACCATAAACAAAGGTCTCTCACATGTATACGACATCTTCAACTCCAAATCTCTCTTTTTCACCCAAAGAGTGTAAGCTTCCAAAGCTACATAGTTGCATGGAACAAGCTCGGATCTTCCTTTCTTATGCACATTATGCCAAGCATGTATCATCTTCTGCTTCAAAATTTGGGGATCTTTACACTCTTGATAGAAAAGACCTTCTAACTGAGTGTTATTAGGTTTATCTCTCAAGGGGAACCCAAGTTGACGACGAGCCAAAGCAGGGTTGTAGTTGATTCCTCCTTGTGTACCAATAAGGGGTACATTAGAGAATTCACCATAAATATCAATAATCTCCAAGCTCCTTAATGCAGAGTCATACCAAACTATGTCATCATTAGTGAGAGACATAAGCCTCTGAGACCACCGTAGACATTATTTATTCTCCACAAAAGCAGGCGTCTGAGGCAAGTGCGAAATAAACCACTTGTACAGAAGGGGAACACAACACACAATAGTCCCACCACCTTTAGAATTCCTTAGATGCAAAGAGAAGTACATATCACCCAACAAAGTAGGCACATGATTCCCAATCAGGAAGATTCTAATGGCGTTAACATCAACAAAATCGTCAATGTTATGGAACAAAGCTAAACCACAGATGAGCAACACAAATATGGCTTCAAAAGCATCCACACTACCAGCTTGAGCAAAGGCGGTATCTTTCCCAATAAGGAACTCAGAAGTCAACCCAAACATTCCTCCTTTCTTCATCCAATGAGCCTCAATCTCAGACTTTTTCAAGTGAAGAACTTCATCTATAATATGAGATCTGGGAATCTCCTCTAATCCACTAAAAGGCACTTTGTTAGAAATGTGTATTCCCACGAGATGAGCATACTCCTCTAACATAGGCATAAGCTGATAATCAGGAAAAGTGAAGCAACGGTAGAGAGGGTCATAAAACTGAACCAACACATTCAGGAGTCCTTCAACCACATCAGCGGATAACATAGATATAAGCTTCCCATGATGTTGCTTGAAGTCCAAGGGATCTAATACAAAAGATGATAGCTTCCTTAGCTCTCTCAAATTGGGACATCTGAAACTGTACTTCTTAGTGTTCCTTCGTCCATAATCCATGGTCTGAAAATATTTGCAAATAAAACCTCAGTTCCTTGAAGTTATTTTTCGTGTGATGAATGTTATGATGCACATGTATGCATGAATGCAACAATCACAAATAAGGGATCACACATAAGGCAAACAAACAAAGGTCAAAGGATGAATCAAATCATTTTCAAGATCAATCATCTATTTTGGTGGATTATGGTTTTCACCTTATCAACATCCAAGTTCCGTTGATATTGACAAGACTTGATTGGATCAACCAAGAATCAAGGGTTTGTTGTGAGTCACGAGCATGGAGTCACGTTAAGAACCATCCCAAAGGAGTGTACTAAGGATAAAACCTATAGGTCATGTTCTAAGAAGTTCCCAAAGTCTTAATTCCATCTATCGGATATTACAAGTTAGGATGACTAACTCATCAACCCGTAATATTCTCAAGAGAAACTTGTCTGAGTGTAGTATCGCGTAACAACTGTTATCAAGTTTACACTTGAACAGTCTCGACAATACATCCTAAATAGGCCAAGTTGGGTTAAATGTTCTACGGTCCTTAGCTTCTCGGACCCCAAATCAGAGAAAGTAATGCCTATCCACAAATAACTTATGTGACATCAGTAACTCCAAAAGGGTCTCTATTGAGTTGATGGGTCTCAAGCCAACTTGTTAAGGACTACTTCACACAAGTTGAACATGACTATACCATCTTCCTATCTTAATTGCACTCGAGTTCGGGTTAGAACTTATCTCACTACTCAAAGATCACCAAGCACAACAAACAAATTATATCACACAAACAAATATACAGACATCAAATATACAAATATATACACATAAAAAAGTAGGCTAAACCCACTGAGGACTACTCCCCAACAGAGTTGCCACTTAATTTATGTAGCGGTAAATTCATGACCATTATGTTGTGGATAAACTTAACGTCAATTAAACCAGAGTCGCCACCGCGCTTTTGTTGTTTCCAAAGGAAAAGGGAAAAGTACGAACAAAACCCAAAGACAACAAGTTTTTAAATCAAAACTAATAAAATGCCAGAGATTACAGGTAAGGGGGTTGGTTACACAAAGGGAGGGTGTTAGCACCCAAAGTGTCCAAGGTACTCCTAGGGAGCCCTTTTTTATGTGTGTATGTGTTTTTGGATAAAAGATGTTTGAGGAAAAAAATAGAGTGTGGGGATGAGAAAAGAATTCATTGACTATATTTTTGTGTTTGACAAGTCCTTCAGACTTATGCCTACTTACCAACATAAAAATGAGGGATCAAAACCCCGTAGTTCGTGGTATTAATTTTAAAGTGAGTGAATTGCTTTTAATAAAAAATTAAGTTTAAAAGAGGCACAAAAGGCCTAAATGAGTTTGAATGAGTGTTAGTTCTTTTTTTCTTTTTGAAATTTTAAGTCAAAGTAAAATTAAGTTCATTTACAAGTTTGAATTAAGAAAAGAAGTTTTAAAAATGCAATGGTGATCGGGAAAATAGCAAGTGTACTATTTTGCCTTTTATAGTAATAATGAGGAAATTCCACGAATGTCGATCTCAATGACTGCAAGTTAATGTTGAGTTTAAATTATCATTCAATTAAACAAGAAGTATTAATTTGATTTTTAGGTGTAAAAATGTAATAATAAAAGTACAGGTAAAGAAGGATGAAAATAAGGGTTTATAGAGAAAAAGGAACAATGTCAGGGAAGTTGTATGATTTATCCCTGTAACAACTCTGAGTCACTATTGCATCAACAAATATCAATTACTACCAGTTCTTAAGGGTATTTTCTCCCAAGTCCTTGGTGAGAAAACCTTTTATCAATCTACCCTAATTTCCATGTCCATAGCCAATTAGGGTGAAGTTAAGTTGTATAATATCAAGAATATTCTGGTTCATACAGGGTATCCCTAGTCCTAGGTGATATCTATTGTAGAGTAACCTTATGAAAACCTTATCAATGGCGGTCCAGCCTAATTGATAACCACAAATCAATCTCGATTTGTCCGAAAGAGAAAGCAATAAACACATCAAAAGGTTACCGTAAAAACAATACTATAAATGCAAATGTAAACTCAAATTTGTTACAATTCTAAATCAGGGACACCCCCTAGCATTGGGGGGTTTAGCTACTCATATTGTTTAAAAGAAATTCAAGATAAAAATTACACATTACAAGTAATTGGATGACTTTGATCTTCAATCGCTCCCGCTCATGAAAACCTTCAGCTCTCCGAATGCCTTGATCTCTGTAATACTTGATTGCTTCACAATACTGTATTTTTCCGTATTCTAAGATGATTTTTACTTTGGCAGAAGACCCTCTTTTATAGTGAAAATTCCAAGCAGCAATTGGACATGTCCAAAAATATCTCTAAAAAACCTGACTAACAAAAGCCCGAGAAAACTGAATTTTTGGGCTTGGGCTGACACGAGTCGTGTCAGTTGACACGGGTATCCGTGTCAGCCTACTGTCCTGGATGACACACCCCTGGCATGGGTGACATGGTTGAGTGTGATGCCTGACACGGCCCGTGTCAGCTGACACGGGTGGCCGTTTCAGGCCACTGTATTCTTTAACACGCCCTCCTTTGCCTGACACGGCCCGTGTCAGGCCTCATGTATTGGGGTTTTCTACTCCTCTGCTTGCCGAAATCTCGCATTGTCTCGTTCTGAGTTCCCTGGTTCTTCTACGTGGACCTGTCGGACAAAAACACAGCTATCCACGCATAAAATCACTAAAATACAAGTAAAACATAACAATGATTGAAAATGCTCAAATAAAACGACGAAAGTAAAACTAATTCAAAGTGTATCATAAATGCTTGCACAATGTGTCAAAAGCCTTTGTTTCGTGTCGGATCAGTAACGAAAACTCAATGCAAATGGTGACTGATCAAATGGCATAAGGTCAAAGTTTCTAATTCGCAATAAAGTCTAAGTTTAAAGAAAATAGGCAAAGAAGATTTTGAAAGAGGGGAGAGATTTGAAATTTAAGAAATGGGAGGAGATGAAGAGACTAATCCTAAGCAAAAATTAAAAGTTAAGGGTTGAAAAGATCTGACAAGTGGGATGCAATCCAATAGACAAGAGTGTCATATAGAAATCCACTTTCCCTTTGGACTTTAAGAATTAAGCAATAGCAATACACACATAGCAAGATGAAGAGCAAGGCATCAAATAAAGATAGCCACATCCAATCTAGCAACATCATGATCTTCTTCATAATCTTCCATGTATCAGATGACATACTCCTTGAATGGCTCAAAAATAGGCATTAGACACAGGTTCAGAGTAACATCTTCATCAAGATAATGTAGCAGATGAACTCAAGTGGATCCCAATACTTGCATCATATGAGGGCTCAAACTTGGTTTTAGAAAAGTTGCCATTGGCCAAGTCCTTTTGCATAGGGAATGTTGCCTAATTCTAAGTCCAAAGCTCATATCAAATTCAACAGTCCACACAAACATTTTTTAGGGTTTTTGTTATTTATTAGGTGTTTTAAGGTCCTAATACCACAAACACAAACAAGATACACAAACAAATATATACAATCACAATATATGGCTCAAGTGAGCAAAGGGAGAATGGCGTTAAGGTAAACAAGTTAAATGATATGAATAATGGCAAATGATAAATGACTAGAATTTGAAGTGCATAAGGTAAATGATTTGAAATTAAAAGTTAGTCAAATGTTAGTTGATTAGTGCTTAGTATTGCTTTTGCTTTTCAGTTTTTTAAGTCATTCTTTGGAGAACACTCAACCCTATATTCACAAGCATGGATCCTTGAACCAAGACTTCTTCCAAAGGAAGGAAAAAAGGCCAAGTTTCCACACAATACCGTGAAAGGGGGGAGACTTACAATTCTATTTACTAGAATGTTATGCCTTTTGGGTCAAAATTTAGCGATATGTTAAACAATCGTAATTGGACTTATATAGAAGTCTCAACTACCTGAGGTCGCGCAATAGAAATTTTAGTGTTAATACATGTTGGAGGTATGGTATTATGAATCATACTTCTAAAACATACCACACTTAAAAGAAATGGCAAAAGGGTGGACCTAATCTCATTCATACTTATATTGGTTTATGAACCAATTAGCCTTACGATGTAGAGATATCACAGGTAGGTGAAGCAGATGGTATAGAATGGGATTGAAGATGAAGAGGGAGGGGAAATGAGACAAACACAAATTAGTCAAAGGAGAACTTTTATCAAATTAAAATCATTCATTCATTTTGGGAGATGAAATGTATATTTCATCAATCCTCTAAATACAATGATTTTAATCCAAAAAAGTCAAATCAACCTTGACCAGGGCCCAAGCAACAAAAGGCAAACTCAATAAGTCAATACAAATAGCTCTACAGAATTTATTTCAATTAAACAAATTAAAAATCAATTAAAAATGCATTAAATAAAATTATGTTTAATCAAAAACCTAAAATCTCTTCAAAACACCAAATAAATGGCCAAGAGATTTATCCTAGTCAATGAAGGTCAAAGGACCTTAGACAAAAAAATTCATAATTTTTGGAAACTTAAAAGTATTTTTAAACAATTAAAAATATGCACAAAAACAATTAAATTATGAAAAATATTAATATTGATCCAAAACATAATTTTAATTCAAAAAATGAAATAGGAAAATATTTGAAATTTTTTGGTGAAAGCCCCATATTTTTTGGATCAATATTAAAATTAATATGAATTAATGAAAATAAAACAATTAAAATGAAAATCAGAAAATACAAAAATCGTGGACCACTTGATCTCCCTCATTAATTGAGGTGGCATATCAAGTGGATCAAGAGCACGCTATCCATGGTGAACCTTAGTCAATGTTCCACACGCGTGGTAATTAATTTGGACGCTCAAGATTAAAACAAAATAGAAGGATCATGTGGTCTGGAGACATGCCAACACATCGCCGGAGCCAGAGCTCCGGTCTTCTTCTCCGGTGGACCTCACCGGACTGGTCCACCTTCAACCATCACCACAATAAAAAAGGGGACATGAATTTAAAGTAAAAATGCCCAGGAGCTCGAATCTGGCCTCAATTTTACCTAACTGCAAATATATTGAAAGATACAGGGAGTTGAAATTTGAGGATCATGATCTGAGTTGCTTCGATTTGACCTCAAAGAAACTCAATCTTCTTGGATACATTGGTAGGACTTCAGACAACCAAAAATCAACAAGAATAGTGGAGAATTGAGTGAGAATCAAAGAGATGAAAAATTCAGAAATTCACCTTCATTGCAGGTTCAGATGGACACGATCTTGCTCTCAATTGTGCTTGGCCTTGCTTCAAATTCTTGATGGAGTGGAAATGGATCAAGGAATAAGGACTATTAGAGTTTGAATCTCAAAACAGTGGGAGATTTCAAACTCGATTTTCAATGAAAATCACCAAGCATATACTTTGAATGTGAGGGTTTAGGGTTGCTGATTCAAAGCTTGCGCGACAGGGTCCTCAATTCTGAGTGAGAGGGCTTCTATTTATAGCCTAGGTCATTGATGATTGCACACTTCTTCAAAAATCCAAAAATAGCAATTCATCTTTTCATGGATGCATGAGCGTGTGATAGGCCCATGTAATGATACATTCAGGTCCAAAAATGAGTGTAAGCAATGCCGAAGTCATGTGGAAAGGCCATGCAATCGTGTGTGGAAAGTGGAACTTCAAATCTTCTAAATGGTTCTTCAACTTTAAGCCATGCGCAAGTCATTCATTCTTTGTCCAAATGGGATGAATCTAGACTTTTTGGAAAAGTTATATCAAGGGGAACAACTTTCATATTGAACACTTTTTCATTTGAAGCTTGTATCATGATTAATTTTGAGGTGGAAGTTTGGAAAATCAAACATATCAAAAAAAATTCTAAGTACCAAGCCATATGTCCACTTCTTTCACCTTGAGTAACTTTTTCTGTGGACTTGAAATAAGAAACGTTCCTTCATAAAAGTTGTAGATATTTAAAATTCCTTCAATTTGGTCATGAATTTGACCTCATTTTGATTCAGCATGAAGGAGTTATGCATTTTAGAAGTTGATGAAAATCAGTTGTTCAATGGTACTAGCCCAAAGTGACCTATAATGTTTCCTATTATCACATGCATTTAAAAGTTGAATTTTCACTTCCTCCAAACATAAAGGTTGAAGTATACATGTTGAATTTGATCATGAAATCTGAATGGCTTTGATCTCATAAAAATTGAGCAAGTTATGGTCTTGAGAAGTTGACCTTCAAATTTGGGTTTAGACAAAATGACCTATAATCTTTCACCATAAAAAATGACTTTCCAAGAAAAACTAGCTCTTGACCTCAACATGAAAGTTGTTTAGAATGTCATTTAGAGTAAATTTTTGCTTGGAATCATTTTCGTATGACACAAAATTTAGGAGATAGGGTCTAGGGAACCCCGGTTTTGACCAATTGACTTTCTCTAGTCAACCACCATGAACGACCTTGCTAGCTTGACGTTATCTTGACTTTTGGGACTCATGGAGGATCATATATGCATAATATGATGTAATGTGAAGTATCCCTTGAAATATTTGATCAAGTGGTGGTGAAGAAACTTGTTGAAGAAGTCACATAAGATACCTAGATGAACTAGGGTTTCCCGGGCAAACAAACTCCAAACTCTTGATGATTTATTGATCAAAATAACATGTGAAGATCATGGTGATCCATATATGATACTTAGAACCATGTGAACCATTTCTTGATTGAGCTCCTTGCATTGAGGGTCTTAAACCCTAGATATGAGCTTGATAGATCATAGGTGAGCATACACACTACCTACAAAAGAGTTAAACTATACAATGAAATATTTTTGGTATTTTGGTTAGTAAATGATAAAAAACAAAGTATGATACAATCAAATGGTACTTGGTGATCTCTCCCAATACAAACCCAATTAATGAGGGGTAAGGAGGATGCCAAGGTGTGATCCCAATGCCAATGCATATGATGAGAATAGCATGAGAGATCTTATGGTCAAATTTGGGGTCTTACAATTCCCATCAGCAATGTACCCAACTTCAACAGTAGATAATGAGACACAATTTTTCTTCTTGCTGAACCAAGAAATTATATTCCAAGAAAGAAACATCCCCCTTATGTACTTTTTTGTCATCAACACTTCCAGCCCAAACTCTATCATAATACCCTACAAGTATGGGATTTGTATCATGAAAGTACAAGATGCCATAGTCATATGTCCCATTTATGTACTTCAAGATTCTTTTCACTTGAATAAGATAATTAGCCTTAGGATTGGCTTGGTACCCATCATATACATCTACATCAAATGTGATATCAGGCCTACTAGCTGTGAGATATAGAAAACTTCCTATCATACTTCTGTAGAAACTTTGATCAACATCAACTCCATTTTCATCCCTAAAAAGCTTCAGGTGAGTTGCAACAAGAGTTATCTTATGGATTGCATTTTCAAGACCAAACTTCTTCACTATACTCTTAGCATACTTGCTTTGAGACACAAAGATACTGACTTCCATTTGCTTTACTTGAAGATCAAGAAAGTAAACGAGTTATCCTACAAGACTCATCTCAAAATAAGATTGCATTTGTTGAACAAAATGTTGTACCATCGTGTCAGACATTCCACCAAAAACTATGCCATCCACACAGATTTGGGCTATTATAAGCTTCCATCCATGATTATTCACAAATAAAGTTTTTCTATTCCTCCTCTATTGTATCCATTGTTGATTAAAAACTCAGTTAATCTTTCATACCATGCTCTTGGAGCTTGTTTCAAACCATATATAGCTTTCTTCAAATTGAAACCATGATCTGGAAAGTTTGGATTAGTGAACCTCTTAGGTTACTCCACATAGACCTCTTCATTGATATATCCATTTAGAAAGGAACTTTTAACATCCATTTAAAACAATTCGAGTTTCAGCATGCATAAAATTCCTAGAAATAATTTAATGGATTACAGTTTTGATACTAGGAAAAATGTCACATCAAAGTCCACTCCTTATATTTAAGTATACCCTTGAGCAACTAACCTTTCCTTATTCCTTGTCATGTTACCACTTTCATCAGATTTGTTCTTGTATATCGACTTGTTACCAATGATGTTCAAATCTTCAGGTCTAGCAACTAGCTTCCATACCTTGTTTCTTTCAAATTGACAAAGTTCTTCTTGCATAACATTGATCCATAATTCATCAGTTAATGCTTCCTTGTCATTCTTGGGCTCAATCTTAGAGATAAAGCAAGAGTTGGAAATACTTTCTCCGAATCTTGTTATAACTCTTTCGTTGATATTTCCTATGGTATTCTCTATAGGATAATCCTTCTGAACCATGATTGATGGTCCCTTGTTGATATGAGGATCATCAAAATTTGTGATCTTGGGAACAATGCCAGACTCGCTGGGTGGGACATTTTCTGGGACTTCAGTTTGATGAAGAGGAACCTAATTTTCTTCTTCTTCCTTATCTTCAGGAGTGTCATCAATGACGACATTTATAGAATCCATCATATTCTTGGTGTGCTTGTTATATACTTTATAAGCTCTGATGTTTGTAGAGTATCCAAGGAAGATTCCTTCATCACTTTTAGGATCCATCTTTCTTCTTTGTTCCTGATCTTCCAAGATGTAACACCTGCTCCCAAAGACATGGAAGTACTTAGCATTTGGATTTCTCCCTTTCCAAAACTCATATTTAGTTTCTTTAGTCCCAGATCTGATGGCGACTCTATTATGTGGCATGTTGTGTTCATTGCTTCAGCTCGGAAATAATAAGGAAGTTTCTTGGCATGTAACATAACTCTGGCTAATTCTTGAAGAGTTTTATTCTTCCTTTCCATCACCCCATGTTGCTGAGGAGTGATAGGAGATGAGAATTCATGACCAATACCTTATGAAGCATAGTACTCAAGAACTTATAATTTTCAAACTCTATCCCATGGTCACTTCTGATTTTCACTATCCCGGTCCATTTTTCTCTTTAAAGAAGTTGACATAGCTCTTTAAACACCTTCAATGTGTCATATTTTTCTAATGAACTTTACCCAAGTGACCCTTAAGTATCATCCACACACACAAAGGCATACATTTTCCCTCCTAGACTTTCTACTTGCACATGCCCCATTAAGTCCATATGAAATAGTTCAAAAACGTTTGTGGTGGCAAGATGATGGAGCTCTTGTGGGGCCTCTTTGTTTGCTTTCTTATTTGGCACTCTCCACAGAATTCACCTTCTTCAATCTTGAGTTTAGGAAATCCCTTTATAACTTCTTCAGAAACAATCTTCTTCGTACTCTTGAGATTAAGGTGACTGAGCTTTTGATTCCATAGCTTGGTCTCATCAACTTTTGCCATCAGACAGGTTAAGGGATCTTCTCCGCTCTGAGATATCCACAAATAACAATTATCCTTAGACCTTGATCCTTTCATAAACACTTCTTGCCATTGGCTGAAGAAAACACATTTTGACTTGTCGAAGCTTAGTTTAAGACCTTGATCACATAAATGACTTATACTTCTCAAGTTGGAAATCAATCCCTCTACAAGTAGCACATTCCCAAGGTTAGGAAGACCAGGATACACTACTTTTCCTACGCCCTTGATTCTACGTTTTACACCATCACCAAAAGTAACATATTTTTTTGAGTAAGGTTTTAGCTCTTCAAGATAAGACCTTCCCCCTGTCATATGTTTGGAACATTCATTATCAAAGTACTAATGCTCTCTAGAAGACACTCTGAGGGAGGTATGAGTTATGAGACTTGTGACTTCCACTTTGGGTTTCCACACCTTCTTTCTTTTAACTTTTTTTTAACTTTCTTTTATTTCCTTTTGAGCCTTGGTTGACTATGGGTTTGAGGATATCAATTAGGCCTTTAGTTCTCATATTTACCATAGTGATGACATCTTATTAGAGCTCTTGTAACTCTTATGATTAGGGTGCGCATGTCGAGGATGATGCTGAAACATGTGGCCCTTATTATTCATAAGGTTGTATTTAAACCCTATTGCTACTGAATTTCTTGACTTCTTTCCTTCTATCTGGATCTCTTCTAACAATTTAGAACCAGTCTTCAACCTTAACTTCTTCCCATATTCCATAATTTCATCTAACATATCAGAGCCTTTATTAGATATATCACTAGTTTTTATGGTGTCCTCAAGTTTGGATGTTAACACTGAAATTTCCTCTTTCAGACTTGTGATGGTAGTAGTAAGTTACTGTTTATCTTGACGAAGAACACTTATTGTTTTCTCTTGACTCTCTATTTCAGTGCATGCTTTTTCCCACTTGGTGATCAAAAGTATAAACGAAGCAGTTATCTCTCATTTGATAAGTCCTCATCACTAGACTCACCCTCAGCATCATGCTTACCAATATAATCCATTAATTTTTTATAATTTTATCCATCACTTTTATTGTCGGATTATTACCAGGTGATTGATAATCCTAGCTTATGTTTCTCTAATAAGGTAGGACATTCTATTTTAAAATGACCCAAAGCATTGAATCACTTTACATGTGCTATGGGAACTTATGTTATACCATTTGTCTTAGACATTTGTCCTCCACTTCTTGTTCAGGTTCTTCAATGATTTGTTGAATTTTTTTCCAAGAAAGGCGATAACACTTGAAATACTTTCTTATTTATCACCATGATCTCCTTCAAAATTAGAGACAAAGGCTAAACAAAATTTCTTCTTCTCTAATCTATCATTGATGGTCATCTCAAATGTTTGTAGGGAACCAATGAGTTCATCAAATTTAATAATGCTTAAGTCATGAGTTTCTTCAATAGTGTCGCATCTCGAAAAAATACGAACCTCGCGAAGCGTTTGCACTTTCGCATAAATGATTGAACAGAGTTGTCACCGAAATTTATTTATTCCAAAGAAGGAGAGGAAAAATATCAATAAAACCTTTAAAAAGAAAAGAAGATGGTCGTCGCAACTTAATTCAGGTTTGAGAGTCAATTATGCAAGGGAAAGATATTAGCACCCCTCACGTTCGTTGTACTCAACATGAACCTTTTAGTTGGTTTATGATTGGATGTTAGCTATCGTTATTTGTTTTCTTCGAGTGATAAAAAGTGAAAATAAAAGGGGTCACAAAAAGGTTTTTATTAGGGTTCTTGACAATATTGTGGGTCTTGCTCCTACATATCCTCAAGTACAAAAAGAAATTCAAAGCTATGTAGTTCTTCACAATACAAAAAGATGTTTTTGGGTTTTTTGTTATAGTGTTTGACGAGACGTTGAATCTCGCTCCTACGTACCCCCGGATGCAATGGGGAATTCAAAGTTACATATTTCTTGATAGCAAACGAGTGGGGGGAATTATGTCGTATTCTAGCGGTTAAATGTTGCTTATATGCTGACGCATGGGAGGCTTAAGAGTTTATTTGTATCGCGGTAGAAAGGATCTTGCTTGATTGCGTTCTAGATGTTACACGTTACTTGTATGCTTGCACATGAGAGTCCTAAGCGTATGTTTGTATCGCTGTAGAAAAGACTAAATAATGTTCATTTGTGAAAAGGTTCTCGATCGCGCGGGGGTGAGAAAAGATAGGTTTAGTTGGTTAAGAATTTTTTTAGGAGGATGACAAACGCTCGGTAAGACCAAGGCATGTGCCTCGGGGCCGATTGTTTAAGGTTTTCATGGAATGCAAGACTCCAATGTTTCTTTTTCATCCAAAGTGTTTATAAAAAAAATTGCGGACAACGAACGTTTAGTAAGACCAAGATGTGTGCCTTAGAGCCGATTATCCAAGGTTTTCATGGAATGCCAGATTCCAATGTTCCTTTTTTTTCAAGTTTGAATTAAGTGTTTGAAGAAGAAAGAAAGAATAAATGGTTATTCCAATACATATGCCTCGAGGCCGATAATTCGAGGTTTTAATGGAATGCGAGACTCCAATATTCCTCTTCTTCCGATGTTTTTATAAAAAGATTTTTTTTATCGCTTCGAGTAAGAAGAATAGAAAAATCAATGTTGATCAAAAGTTTATCGCATTAGTGGAAAATGATTTGTGAAATGGTTTGAATTGAAATGATTTTTTTATTGTTTTGAATAGATGGGGAAAATGATTTTGTGCGAAATCTGGTACGATTATTTACATGTGAGAGGTATGAACGTGGATTAACTAATTAATTTACTTAACACAATGAAATCGAATAATCAACTAATCTACTTAACAATTAAAAAAAATTAATTAATTAAATTCTAATCAACTAATAAAATAAAAGTTCAATCAATTAATTACTATTTTAAACTAATCAAAAAAAGAAATAACACAATAGGGGTGCATGTATGAACATGGGTTGCTACTAAAGAACCAAGGTCAAAGGGCCCTAAGGCCCAATCACCCAAACATTTAAACTTAATTAAGAAAACAAGATATAAATAAAAATAAAAATAAAAATAAACCTAGGACCAATCAGAAATACACAAATGGCACACCCCATCATCTTTCTCTAAATTTTGAAAGTCACTATGAGTAATCATGAAAAGCAAAATGTAAAAAATGAGAAGCTCATTTCTTCACCTTTTGGTGACTTTCAAAATTGAGAGAAAGATGATGGGGTGTGTCATTTGTGTATTTTTTATTAGTCCTAGGTTTTTTCTTTGTATCACATGAAATTGAGATAATGTTGGTGTTATTGGGCGCAACTTTTGAGTTTGTAACGGTTGAGTGGTTATATTTTTGTGTTATAGGTTCAATATTGATTGTTTTGATTGGTTTGTTGCTTTATTTTGTATTTGAAATTGAAAGAAAGGAAAGATGATGGTGAGAGATAAAAGATAATGAGAGATTCAGTGATAAAAAAGAAAGAGTTTTGTTTTATTTTATTACTAATCACATTGTCACATGTCACAAGATGAGCGGAGGAATTTGAAAATTAAAAAAAAGGAGTGAAAGAAATTGGTGGGGGTGGACCGATTCCTTTTTGTTTAGATATTATTTTTACTTTTTTTTTTATTTATATCTTATTTTCTTAATTAGGTTTAAATGTTTGGGTAATTGTGTCTTGGGGCCGTTTGACCTTAGTTCTTTAGTAGCACCACATGTCTACATGCACCCCTCTTGTATTTTTTTTTATTAGTTTAAATTAGTAGTTAATTAATTGATTAAATTTTTATTTGATTAATTAATTAGATTTTAATTATTTAATTGTTTTTTAATTGTTAAATAAATTAGTTGATTATTCTACCTCATTGTGTCAAGTTGATTAATTAGGTAATCCATTCTCATACCTCTCACGTCTAAATTATTGTACAACATTTTACACAAAATCATTTTCACCATCATTTCAAAACAAAAACAAATCATTTCAACTCAAACCATTTCACAAATAATTTTCCACTAATGCAATAAACCCTTGATCAACATCGAGTTTTCTTTTCCGCTTACTCGAAGCGATAAAAAAATATTTTTAGAATAACAACGAAAGAAGATGAACATTGGAGTCTCGTATCCCACGAAAACCTTAAATATTCGTCCCCTGGGCATACGTCTTGGAATAACCTCTTATTCTTTCTTTCATCTTAAAACACTTAATTCAAACTTGGACAAAAAAAAGGAACATTGGAGTCTCACATTCCATGAAAACATTGGACAGTCAGCTCTGAGGCACATGTCTTGGTCTTACCGAACGCTCATTGTCCGCAACTAAATTTTATAAAAACTTTGTATGAAAAAGGAAGGTTGGAGTCTAGCATTCCATGAAAACCTCAAATAATCGGTCCCGAGGCACATGCCTTGGTCTTACCGAGCGTTCGTCATCCTCCTAAAAACAATCTCAACCAATCAAACTTATATTTTCTCTCCCCCACGCAATCGAAAACCTTTTCTCAAATAAACATTATTTAGTCCTTTATACTGGAATACAAACATACACTTAAGCCTCTCATACACAAGCATACAAGCATTGTTTAATCACTAGAACACGATCAAGCAGGATCCTTTCTACCGTGTTACAAACAAACACTTAAGCCTATGATGCACGAACATACAAGCAATGTTTAACCGTCGGAATGCGACATAAAAGTTTGTTCCCTAAAATCAATCAACCAACACTCATTTTCTACCAAGAACTACGTAGCTTTCAGTTCCACATCACACCTAGGGATACGTAGGAGTGAGATTCAACGTCTTGTCAAGCACTATAATAAAAAACCCAAAAACATATTTTGTCTTGAGAAGAACTACATAACTTTGAATTCCTTATTGTACCTGAGGATACATAGGAGCAAGACCCACAATCTTTTCAAGAACCCTAATAAAACCCTTTTTGTGATCCCTTTTATTTTTCTTTTGCACTTTTTTTTATCACTCGAAGAAAACAAATAACGATAGTTAACATCCAATTCCAAATCTAACTAAAAGGTTCCCGTTGAATACAATGAACATGACGGGTTCCAATACCTTCCCCTTGCATTATCGACTCTCGAACCTGAATTTGGTTGCGATGACCATCTTCTTTTCTTTTTAAGGGTTTTTTTGGTATTTTTTCTTTCACTTTTTGGAATAAATAAAGTTTGGTGGTGACTTTGTTCAATCATTTTTACGAGTGTGCAAACACTTTACGAGGTTCGTATTTTTCAAGATGCGACAACTGGTGACACAACTGGGGAAATTAATTTCTCCTGCAAGAGAGAGAGTCAAGCCTAATTTAGTTAACTTTGCGATAAATGGTGTCTTTACTTATCTGTTTTTTTACGCTTTCTCTTTTCATTATATATGCTTATTGTCATGCTTATCTATGGATCCTAGAATTACATCTTGAGTAAAGCTCTACACCCGAGCTAAAAAAAAAGAGAAAAAACACCTAACTTAGAATGGAAGTTGCATAATGTTAATCCCTAAGGGTATACCCTTGAATTCCTAACATGAAGACTCCTCATAGAGTATACCTTTTTGTATATCTCGTCATAAGATGGCTAGCCTATCGCATAATGTTAATTCATGAAGGGTCCATGACTATAGGGACCCCTCTTTAGAACTAGTTTCAGCTTTGGTGGTTGCGTAGTGTTAGTCCCCAAGGTTGACACCTTGAATGCCTAACATGTATCCTATTTAGAGTAAACAGTTTCGTGAATCTCGTCATAAAACAGTTAGCCTGTTGTAAGGCATTGATACAATTAAGGTCCATGACTCTAGAAACCTTATTCACCACCGTAGAAGCTATCATGTGAGTAGTTTATAGGTAGAAATACTATAACTATCCATCATAGGGAAACCTACCTAATAGGTTATTTTTGTGTTACTCATATTATCTTGGATCCTAACTATACATGCATTGTATTTTCCTTGCATATAAAAAAATACAAAATTTCATGCATCCATATTTCATCAGCATGCATGACATATTTTTCCAAAACAAAAAAGCTCATTCTAGCCAGTGTCCATAACTATTTTGAGGAAGAGTTTATTTTGAAAGCATATTATAGAAAGGTTGTGTAAACTGACTCCTAGAGATTTGATAATCTTCTATATTTATGCCATGTTCTCGTTGTATCTTTCACACTAGATAAATCAGCACTGCATTTGGACTAATGGTCCACTTATCACACACCACCATATCATTTCAATGATAATTTTTTTTCAAAACCTGCATGAGCATCGCATTAAAATTACCATTTTTGAATGAATAATTTTATCTGTAATTCAATACTTGACATCATGGAAATTCCAACAATGAGCAATTAGAGAGGAACTTGGCCATTCATCAATGATTACTAAAATCAAGACCACTACAGAACCCTATGAGTCAGGGGTAAGTCACCCAAAGACTCTGTTGATCAGGGGAATATCAATCCAAGAATTGGTAAATCTAAAACAAGTCTTACTACATCAGTTGATTAGGGGGAAAATCATTTCAAGAATCGTTTGATTAATGGGCGGAACATCTCAGGTCTTTATCAACCAGGGGAACATCACCTAGAGGTTGTATTGATTAAGGGAAAACCTCTCCAAGAGTCAGTCAGTCAAGGATAAATCTCAATGCTCGGACTAGGGAAGTCACCTCAAGAGCACATAAGAGCCAACCGCTCTAGGAGTCGGTTAATCAAGGGAAAATTTCTTCACTACCCAAAATTTTGGGGCAATCCATCTCAAGGTCATGGCAAGCTTCTTCCAAAATCCTTTAAAGGTAAACATCTTCAAAGACCCAACAGACTGGAGCAAGATGAGCCACAGAGGGGAAAGCCCTCTCCACACTTTCAAGTTTCTCAAGCAAACTCTGCCTTACATCAAGCAAACGTCGAGTTCAAAATGAGTTTCGGGGAATCATGCTAGCACCCCATCAAATAACCTTTTGCCTTTTTGCAGACAAGAAGCCTTGCTGCAAAATAACCTTTCCAACCATTACCCACCATAGGGACACTTTGGAAACCTTCAAGTAATTGCATAAATCATCCTCATGCATTAGTCATGTCGCTTTGCTCTAGCATCAAGTCATGCATCTCGTTCATCAGAGATGCCCCATAGCATGAATATGTCATCGTTAAAAAGTCTTGTAAAACAAGATCTGACCTTAAAAGCACAATCTTCAGGGACACAACCCACAATCTACATATTACATGCATCAATAATTCATCATGTCATGCATCATCGCATACCACATGCCAAAAAAATCAAAATCATATCATGAATAACACAAAACACGAGTGCACTCACCCTTTTTCCCAAATATCAGTTCCCATCTAACAGTTTTAATAACCAGTTCCCATCTGGTAGCCTATTTTAAATTTAGTTCCTGTTTAACCGTTTTTAATAACCAATTCTCGTTTGGTAACCTATTTTGAATTTAGTTCCCGTCTGACATATTTAATAACTAATTCTCATCTAGTAGCCTATTTGAATTCAGATCTCGTCTGACAGTTTTAATAACCAGTTCATGTCTAGTAGATTATTTTAAAGTCAGTTTCCATCTATAAAATAAAAAAAAACAATTCTCGTTTGGCAATTTAATCTTTTTCACCAGTTCCCGTCTGGTAGACTATTTTAAAGTTAGTTCCTGTCTAACAAATTAAAAACCAGTTCTCATCTAGTAATTTAATCCTTTTCACCAGTTCCCGTCTGGTAGCCTATTTTAAAATCAATTTCTATCTGACAAATAGAAAAACAAAGCATTTATTCTTGTACAGTAACCTATCCTCCAAATCCAGTTCTCGTATGGCAGTTCACCTCTAAAATTTAATCATTATTGGTACACCCTAATTTCAGTTTTTCTTAATCTTTCTGAGGAAATAAAATCAAGCCCCCAAAATCCAGTCACTCATTTGCATTCATACATGCATTAATCATGCCATTTCATGCATCTTGTGTAGCATTTTCATCGAGGTGAAGCATTATGCCATATAAGAAAAATAAAATCATACCATTTCATACATCATGTGTAGCATTTTCACCGAGGCGAAGCATTACGTTGTTTAACATTCAAAACATGCATACATAGCACAAGTCAGGATCCGGGATCATTTCATACATAGCATAAGTCGATCCTGAGTTAAGCTGGTGGTATTCCTCTGAGTGAGTTCTTACCCTACATTTTTTCTCATTGGACATTCTCTAGTGAATAGTTTTTCAACCTTTTGTTGATGAGGATTTTATCCCCAACCGAGTCAGTGGTATTTTTCTGAGTTCCTACCCAATGTTGTTCTCTCATCGGGCTATGCCCCAGCAAGTTTTTCAACCTTTTTTTGAAGAGGATTTTATCCTCAGCCGATTCGGTGGCATTTCTATGAGTAAGTTCCTACCCTACATTATTTTCTCATCGGGTTATTCCCCAACAAGTTTTTCAAACTTTTGTTGATGAGGATATTATCCTCAGCCAAGTCAGTGGTATTTCTCTGAGTGAGTTCCTACCATGCGTGCTTTCTCATTGGACGTTCCCTAGTGATTCATTTCTTTCAACCTTTTATTGATATGAATTATATCGTTCGGTGAATCTTACTCTTCAACCTTTTGTTGATAAGGATTGTGTTATGCAATGAATCTTTTTCTGCAACCTTTTATTGATGATATCCCCCAAGCAAGTCTTACCCATTAGTGTTCCAATATTACCCAACAAGTTTGTTCTATTAACCTTTTGTTGATATTCTTATTCTCCAACAAGTCTTTTACTATCATCTTTTCTGGTGATGGCATTCCCCTAATCATTAATGTTAATCATCATCCTTTTGGTGATGGAAATATGTGTAATCATGCTCTTACCATCATCCTTTTGGTGATGGAAAGTTTTTTTGTGATAACCATCATCCATTTGGTGGTAGCGATCTTTGAAATGTAATTAAATGTTGTCCTTTCAGTGATGGTGATCTTGGAAATTGTGAGTTAAATATCATCCTTTTGGTGATAGCAAGCTTTATTGTTGATCTTACTATTATCCTTTTGGTAATTGCAAGCTTTATTATGGCAAATATCATCCTTTTGGTGATGGTGATCTTTAAAACTATGAATTAACTATTATCCTTTTGATGATATCAACCTTTGTTGTTAATCTTACCCTCACCCTTTTGATGTCGACGATCTTTGCAATTATGATATAACCATCATCCTTTTAGTGATGGCGATATTTTCAAATTGTTGATAACCAATCATCCTTATGATGTCAAAGATCTTTGTTATTTTGGTTTAACCATTACTCTTTTGGTGATAGAAATCTTGGAAGTTTGATCTAACCATCATCCTTTTTGTGATGACAATCTTTGAATTTTTATCTAACCATCATCCTTTTGGCGATGACGATCTTTGTCATTTTATTGTTACCATCATCCTTTTTGTGATGGAAATCATGGAAGTTATGATCTAACCATCATCCTTTTGGTGATGGAGTTTATTGAAGTTTGGTTTAACCATCATCCTTTTGGTGATTGAGGTCTTTGAAGTTGTGATCTAACCATCATCCTTTTTGTGATGGTGACTGTTGAAGTTTGATTTAACCACAATCCTTTTTGTGATGGAGATCTTTGTTATTCTGATCTAACTATCATCCTTTTGGTGATGGGGATCTTTGAAGTTTAGTTTAACCATCTCCTTTTGGTGATGGTGATCTTTGAAGTTTGGTTTAACCATCCTCTTTTTGGTGATGATGATCTTTGTCATTTTAATCTAACCAGCATCCTTTTGGTGATGATGATCTTTGAAGTTTGGTTTAACCATACTCCTTTTAGTGATGGTGATCCTTTAAGTTGTGATATAACCATCATCCTTTTGGTGATGGCAACCTTTGCAGTTTGATTAGTATTAACTTGAGGGTTGATATTGATCTAGTATCATATCCCAATAAACCCATTTTCCTAACTTCTTTGCATTTCATCTATGCATTTCATCCCCGCCTTTTAAGACAAAATTTGGGGTATTTTAGTATCTAATTTAGTTTTACCCTGAAGGTATGAAAACTGTGGTAGTTCATCCTCCCGAGTTTAAGACAATTAGATAGGGGCAACTGTCATACCCAATTTTGTCCATGCATTTTAACCTTTCATGCACCCCTCTTTATGTTATTCCCTTATTATTATTATTATTATTATTATTATTATTATTATTATTATTATTATTATTATTATTATTATTTATTATTATTTTTTCTTATTTTTTTAATTTCATTTTGTAACTAATTAATTCATTATTTTTTAATTGATTAGTTGAGTAATTAATTTTTTTAATTGCTAAGTGTGTTATTTGATTAATTGTTACTCAATCTCATTGTGCTATGTCGATTAACTGGATAACTTCTCTATAATTGTTCATACCTTTCCATATGTAAATAATCATACTCAGCATTTCACTAACAATTCGATTGATCCAAAATCAACTTCACCACAACTTCATTTTAAAGCATATCAAGAATCATTTTCAAACTAATGCCAATAAACACTCTATCAAAATCAAGTGTCTTTTCCGTTTAATCGAAGCGATTGAAAATATTTTTTCATAAAAAAAAAATGAAAGAAGAGGAACATTGGAGTCTCACATTCCATCAAAAGCTCGAATAATCGGTCTTGAGGCGTACGTCTTGGAATAACCGCTTATTCTTTCTTTCGTCCTAAAATACTTAATTCAAACTTGGACAAAAAAAGGAACATTGGAGTCTAGCATTCCATGAAACCCTTGAATAATCGGTCCCAAGGCACATGTCTCAGTGTTACCGAATGTTCGTTGTCCATCAAACAAATTTCATAAACTATTTGAATGAAAATGGAACATTGGAGTCTCGCATTCCGTGAAAACCCTGAATAATTGGTTCCGAGGTACACATCTTGGTCTTATCGAGCATTGTCATTTTTCTAAAAAACATTCAACAAATCAAACTTTTTTTCCTTACCCCCGTGCTATCGAAAACCTTTTCACAGAAGAACACTATTTAGTCCATTTTACAGCATTAAAAACAAACACCTAAGCCTCTCATTCACGAGCATATAAGCAACATTTAACTTCTAGAACGTGATCAAGCATGATCCTTTCTACCGTGATACAAATAAATTCTTAAGCTTCTCATGCATGAGCATACAAGCAACATTGAGCTACTGGAATTTGACTTAAACATTCGTTCCCTAAAACCAATCAACCAAACACTCATTTTCTACGAAGAACTACATAGCTTTCAATTCCCCATCGCACTTGAGGATACGTAAGAGCAAGACTTGCAATCTTGTCAAGCACCCTAATAAAGACCTTTTTGCGACCCCTTTCCTTTTCCTTTTAAAATTTTAATCACTCGAAGAAAACAATTGATAGAAGCTAACATCCAATTGCTAATCTAACTAAAAGGTTCCCATTTGATACAATAGACATGAGGGGTTCTAATACCTTCCCCTTTAGTAATTGATTCCTGAACCCGAGTTTGGTTGCGACGATCATTTTCTTTTTCTTTTAAGGGTTTTATCAATATTTTCCCTTTATACTTTGGAATAAATAAATTTCAGTGGTGACTCTGTTCAATCAATTCCGCGAGCATGCAAATGCTCACAAGTTTTGTATTTTTCAAGATCTTTTTAACAAGCTTTTCTTCTGACATCTTTTCACCTAAGTCAAAAGAGGTGTTGGTAATATCACACAATCTTATGTGGAATTCACAAATTGATTATTTTTTATTCATCTTCAGATTCTAAAACTTAGTGGTAAGTAGTTATAGTTTTGACATACAAACTTTGGATGTGCCTTGATGCTCAGTTTTGAGAATCTCCGAAGCTTATTTAGCTTCTGAACATGTGTTGATCAACTTGAACATGTTCTTGTCCACACCATTAAAGATGGAAAAGTCTTGGAGTTTCCAAGAGAGATAGCATGGAAACGCATCATGTTTTTAGGCTGGTTTTGCATGTTATTTATCATTATTTTACTATGTTTTGTCGTCGTTATGTCTTGTTCTGTCCTTGTTTCAGGTACTTGTTGATTACGGAGCATATGCGTGTACGAAGCAGAAAGGGAGCGAAATGGGGAAGAAAAATGAAAAAATATAGCATTCTGGTGCATGGCGTTCGCCATGGCCTTATGACGTCCGCCATGGTACCAGGATATGTCAGCCCTTCATTTAAAGCTCATGGGGACCACCATGAGCCTTATGGCGACTAACATCTTCCTGTAGTAACAAAATATGTGGAAGTGGGTTGGACTCACCGTTTCCACTTCTCTACTTTTCCTCAACCACTTTGTAACGTGAATGAAGAAGCTTCACATGTTGTAACTTTATATAAGACACGATTGTACCTATTTATCGAGATCTGGAGATAGAGGTGAAGCGCTGCCGATTTAGTTTTAACACAATTTAGATTTTCAAGTGATAGTCACTCGATTGAGCGATTACCACACACTAGTTTTTGTATTTGCTTGTACTCTTGGATCAACAATCTTGCTGTTTTAATTGAAGTTATTCCAGTTCCGTTTTACTTCTAGTCTCGCATTTATTTTCTCGCATTTATAGGTTCTTTATTATAGTACTTTATTATTATTGATATCAAATTCTATAAGTGTTTAAGCATGTTTTTTTTCAATTGCATTTACTATGTTTAAGTTGTTTTCAATTAAGTTCATGTCTAGCTAAATCGTTTGAGTCCGGTCTGTGAGGACCATCGTTTCTGACGGTACTCGGTAATGAAATTGATTTAAGAACTTTACTAAATTTTGTTTTGGTCTTTGTTTCTAATTTAAAATTAATACGACTTGTCACGAGAGTGAATCAATTAAGGTTCGATTCGGCACTGCGAGAGTGTGGGGGTCAAACCAGATAATAGGAATGGGGCATTGATCCTAAAGAGGACGAGAGCGTTTTAGGCATCGATTAGTACTTGTTCAGTTTTCAAAATATGTTTCTTAATTAGAATGGTTGAGCGAGAGCAAAATCTCATGGTTAGGAAGCGTGGCCTTATTCAATAGCGCGAGAGTGTGAGGTTTAGTCTTTAAACTGATATTTTCTACTGAACACGATTTAACCACGAGTCTGAGTCAATCTGTTGCAGAGTCCCTAAGGTGCGCAGAATCCACATTCCGATATCTCTTTTTTTATTATCTTATTTTCTAAATTAACCTTAGTTTCACTTTTTATTCATTTAATCAAAGAATTCATTACACGGATTCATGGATGTAGGCAATGAGCAATTCGATCAAATTTTCCAACAAATTTACTCCATTCAGATATGTTTCGAGCCTGATATCAGACGCCGTAGTGGCTAATCACATTTCATACTACCGCATTTCCGACCCTTCCATTTTAACAGTGAGGACGCTGTATTCTTTAAGTGTGGGGGAAGATAACATTTATTTCCCGTTTTTACTAAGTTAGGATTTGAATTACTTTCTAATTAGGATCTTCCTTGTTTTCCAGTTTATTTTTCAAATTTTGTCAAGCCACCGACGCAAAACTAGCACTGCGTGGAAGGAAACCCACGACTTCTCATTTTATTAATGCAATATTTCTATTTTCCATCAATTATTTTTGTCTATTTTTATATGCTTTACTTTATTTCTCATAGTCCATACAATCTACCCATGGCTATGATGTTGTTTTATCGAGTTTACACAACTAATATTGCATTGTAACAACCTTAGGAACATCTACATATCCTAAGCACAACTAAAAAATAAATCTCTGCACACTTTACACCTTTGGCATTCGCCATTAAGCTAATGACGTTTGCCATTAGCATTAAAAAACCAAAATTACGCATTTTAGGCCAATGGCATTCGCCATTGGGCCTCAGAGGCAGTATACGCTTTAAAATCCCCCCACCCACCCCACGATTTCTTTTCAATCCACTCTCATAAACCACCACATATTCATTTTTTTGCCTTTCCACTACCTCGTTGGCCTTCCAACTTACCACTAACTCACCCAATCTCTTTAAAACCTCTTATACACCTTTTTCCAACTTCCTTCATTTTCAACTCATTCCATTCTCCACCACAAACCCTTACCAAATTTTAATTCATCTCCAAAATGCCTCCAAGAGTCGTTAGACCGAAAATGGAGATCGATTTCATGGGAATAGAATTCGTGGAAGGAACGGAAGGAGAAAACCAGAGAGCTTGGTATGCAAAACTGTTCAACCGTGAAGTAACGCCAACTAGGTATGCTCACAAAACTGCTTTGTGTGATTTAGGGCTTAATAATAGTGTTAGATGGATGTTAGGAAACTTGAGAATGTCTGATTTTGGGTGTTGTGATCTGCATAGATTGAGCAAACACTGTATCCAGAACATCTCAAATATGTATTTTTAGACAATGAAGAGAAATGTCTAGCAATCATCAATTCAGGTTTGAGAGAGATTCAAGAAGAAGAGCTAATCAAAGTACTCAAGAAATACAAGGGTGATATTGGATGGGCGATGGAAGATTTGAAAGGAATCAACCCAACATTGTGTATGCACAAGATATTGATCGAGGATGATCAGAAACCAGTTGTTCAACCTCAACGGAGACTTAACCTAGCTATGAAAGAAGTCGTTAGCAAGGAGGTTGTTAAATTTTTAGATCCGGGATTGATTTACCCAATATCTGATAGTTTGTGGGTGAGTCCAGTTCATTTGGTACCGAAGAAGGGAGGAACAACTGTGATAAAAAATAAGTTGATCCCCACTCGGACAGTAACAGGTTGGAGAGTCTGCATTGACTACAGAAGACTGAACACCGCAACCAGGAAGGACCACTTTCCCTTACCTTTTATTGATCAGATGTTGGAAAGATTGGTAGGTCATGATTTCTATTGTTTTCTGGATGGGTATTTAGGGTACAACCAAATTGCGGTGGCACCTGAAGATCAAGAGAAAACGGCGTTCACATGTCCGTATGGAATCTTTGCTATAGAAGAATCCTGTTCGGATTGTGTAATGCACCAACAACATTTCAGAGGTGCATGACATCAATATTTGCCGATATGCTTGAGAAACACATGGAGGTATTTATGGATGATTTTTCTGTATCCGGATCTTCTTTTGAAAATTGTCTGTATAATCTGTCACTTGTGCTGGAAAGATGTCAATAAACCAATCTGATCCTGAATTGGGAGAAGTGTCATTTCATGGTGAGAGAAGGGATAGTGCTAGGCCATAAAATCTCCCATAAAGGAATTGAAGTTGACAAGGAAAAAGTAGAGGTGATAGCCAATCTCCCTCCTCCAGTTAATGAGAAAGGTATACGAAGTTTCTTAGGACATGCGGGATTCTACCGTAGGTTCATCAAATATTTCTCCAAGATTGCCAAACCATTAACTAGTCTGCTTGTGAAGGATACTCCGTTTCTGTTTGACAAAAAGTGCAACGAGGCCTTTGATACTCTGAAGCATAAATTGGTGTCTGCTCCTATAGTAATCTCTCCTGACTGGTCTTTACCCTTTGACATCATGTGCAATGCGAGTGATATAGCAGTAGGGGCAGTCTTGGGGCAAAGAAGAGACAAACTCCTGCACGTGATCTATTATGCCAGCCATGTGTTGAATCCAGCTCAGATGAATTATGCAACCATAGAGAAGGAGCTACTGGCTGTGGTGTATCCCTTTGACAAATTCAGGTCATACTTGTTGGGAACAAAGGTAATTGTTTATACTGACCATGCTGCTTTGAAATATCTTTTTTCTAAACAGGACTCGAAGCCAGGGCTGCTCAGGTGGATTTTGTTGTTGCAAGAATTTGATTTAGAAATTCGAGACAAAAAGGGGTGTGAAAACACAGTTGTTGACCACCTATCTCGAATGTCCCCGATAGAAGAGACTAAAGAAGAACACCCAATCTAGGATTAGTTTATTGATGAATGAATCCTCGCTGTGGTGGGTGTTCCATGGCTTGCCGATTACGCAAAATATCTGGTAGGTGGCATAATTCCTGAAGACTTTGATTATAACAACAAGAAAAAGTTTCTTCATGATTGCAGGTTCTATTTGTGGGACGAACCATTCTTGTATAAGAAAGGGGTAGACGGACTGATTCGTCGATGTGTCCCGGAAGAAGAACAAAATGAAGTCTTAAAAGCTTGTCATGATTCAGATTATGGGGGACATTTTAGTGGAGATAGGACGGCCGAAAAAGTCCTTCAGTCGGGGTTGTACTGGCCTACTTTGTTTAAAGATGCCTAAGTCATAGTGAAGGAATGTGACAGATGCCAAAGGACAGAGAATATTTCTGGGAGAAATCAGATGCCCCAAAAGGGCATGCTTGAAGTGGAATTATTTGATGTTTGGGGGATTGACTTTATGGGGCCGTTTCCACCCTCATTCGGGAAGAATTATACTCTGGTAGCTGTGGACTACGTCTCAAAATGGGTGGAAGCTGTTGCCCTCCCTACTAATGATGCGAGAGTAGTGGTAAACTTTCTCAAGCAAAACATCTTCTCAAGGTTTGGTGTGCCAAGGGCACTTATCAGTGATGAAGGGACACATTTCTTAAATAAGCTCATGGAGAACTTATTGAAGAAGTATAATGTGAATCACAAGATTGCCACTCCGTATCATCCTCAAACGAGTGGGCAAGTTGAAGTATCCAATAGACAAATAAAACAGATTTTGGAAAAGACAGTGAGTGCTTCAAGGAAACATTGGGCGATCAAATTAGATGATGCACTATGGGCGTACAAAACCGCCTTCAAAACCCCAATCGATATGTCTCCTTATCAACTGATTTATGGTAAGGCCTGTCATCTCCCTCTTAAATTAGAGCACAAAGCCTTTTGGGCATCCAAGTTCTTGAATTGTGATCTTGCAAAAGCCGGTGAATCCCGAATTCTTCAACTTCACGAGTTAGAAGAATTTTGTAATCAGGCCTATGAGAATGCGAAGATGTACAAGGAGAAAACAAGGAAGTGGCATGATCAGAGAATCATTAAGAAAGACTTATGGGAAGGACAATTGGTGTTGTTGTTCAATTCTAGGCTCAAGTTGTTTCCTGGCAAATTGAAATCAAGATGGTCCGGACCATTTGTTGTGCATAAGGTATCTCCCCACGGAGCGATAGAAATCAAGAATCAAACCAATGGGGATATATTCAAGGTGAATGGCCAGAGGTTAAAGCCCTATTACATAGGACAAGAATCTGGATTGATTGACCATGTGCGTCTCACGTAATGAGGTGGACGGCCGTCGAGCCATGCGACGTTAAACGAAGCGCTTCGTGGGAGGCAACCCACGCGTTTGATTTCTAATTTATTTCATTTTTATTTTTCTTTGTGTGTGCTAAAATTTTGTTGTAGGGGAGGAGGAGAATTAGAAGGGCAAAGTCACAAACACCTCAAAATGGAAGGAAACCACACAAGTGCGGTAAACACAACAAAACAATTTTCAAATGTTGAGGGAGCCAGATCACCAACACGGGCGCCCGTGTTGAACAACATGGCCCGTGTTGATTTCCCCGAACCAAAGAAGTGGACGTGTGCAGAGAGGAGGAAACCAGATCACCAACACGGGCACCCGTGTAGATGCACACGGCCCGTGTTGTTTTGTACGGGATGGATTTTTGAATTTTTTTGTTTTAAGTGGTGGGACCCACTTGACTTATAACTCATCTCCACCACTTATCCTTCATTATTCTGGTTTTACAAGACTCTCATTCTCTCTTCCTGCATTGTTAACCTAGTCCCCACCACCAAAAGCTTCACTTTTCACCACTATCAACTCCATAAAACCACATCTCCCTTTCACAAAAACTGTTCAACTCTCCGTCCTCTACGTAGTGACGGTGACCGTTTTTACTAATTCGTTATTTAGGTTTTGAGATATTTTGTAGGTACCCATTATGCCCCTGAAGAGAGCAAGCAAAGGAAAGGTTGTGGCCACATCTTCCAGGCCAAAGCAACGTGCGAGACGCAACCCGAATGCACATGGCATCCTGTTTGAGGAACCGGATCACCATGAAAGGTATGCGATACTTGCTCAACGAAGACTCATTCCTACAAGATATATGTGTGATGCAACACTAGATGAGCTAGGATTAAAGGAAGAAGTGCATCGAATGTTTCACAATATAGGTATGCTAGAATTTATGCAATTTGAAGCACCGACTTTTGCACGCATCACTCTTGAATTTTTTAGCACTGTTGAGTTTAAGATGAGACGCAGGTGGACTGGTTCCGAAATGGAGTTTTATGGTAAGTTGACTTTCAGATTGTTTGATGAGGACCATGAGTTGTTTGTGGAGGAACTTGGGGGGATTCTGAGACTCCCAGTATCTGGACCCGGAGCACCCCGAGACACTTTTTCAGCGGTTGATTTCTGGAGGGCCATTACTGGTAAAAATGGTTACAACCCGAGTTCTGGGAAGGCTTCTGGGATTCATAACCCTTGTTTCAGGTATGCACAGAAGGGGTTAGCTTACACCTTGTTTGGACGGGGTGATAGCACCGGTGTGGCCGCAAAGAGAGAGTTGTTTTTATTACATTGCATTACCAACAATGAGAGAGTCAATGCAGCCGCTTTTGCTGCTAATCATTTGAAACAAGTTGGCTATGCAAGTACAAGTGATATTTCTGTGGGTGGCATGATCACTCAGATTGCAGACCACTTTGGTTATGGTCGGCTCTTGATGGAAGAACCAGTAGTGGCAGGTAAGACAAAGATTGACATGAACACTCTTGTCAATAAACAAATGATTGTAATCATGCCAAAATATTATTCTCTGGTAATTCATAATGTGGAAGTACTTGCGTTACCAGCACCTGATTCTATTTGTATTGCAAATGTTGCTAACTGGCTTTATGCAGCTTCTACCCCATCTGTAGGGGACAATGTTCAGAATGACCAGGATTTTTCAGGTGATGAGATGGAGGAAGATGATAGACAAGAGGAGCAATTTGTGCCACCCCCACAAGACTCGAACCGACAAGGTGAAGGGTCATCTTCTATGTCTCAGGACCAATGGGGATGGATACAAACTGAGATGGGTGTCCTCCGCACCGAGCAAACTAGACAAGGTGTGGAATTGTTCTAACAAGGGACGATTATGGATGACATGCAAGCTATGATGCAACGTCTGATGTTGCATTTCCCGTATGATCCTCCACCTCCTCCACAACAGTAGTCACTGTGAGTCCCCTTTGTATCTGGATTTAAACATTGAGGTCAATGTTTAGTTCAGGAGTGGGGGGGGGGTTCCTTTCATGTTTTATTTCGTTTTCATTTTGTTCATGTTTTCCTTCATCGTTTTTGGCTTTCGTTTTAGCTTCTATTGTCGTAGTATTTTGTTTTTATTGTTTACCTGTGTGTACAGAATGATGAGAAATTGTTGGCCGAATCTGGGATCGATTGTAGTGGATGAAAAACACTCCCCATACTTGTTCTGTTAAGGTACCCCGGAAGTTGATGCAACCATGAGAAAGTAAAAGTCGGACACAATTTGGTGACACTAGACCGAGAGAGCGGTATGGTAGAACCGAATCAGAAAAGAAACCACATGACACTAGGAGGCTTCAGAGCTTGTAAGTTTAACCAACATGGTGAGAATACAAAGGCCAAACACTAAATATCATCATGAGAGTTCAGCCAGGTATGACTCTATCACTCTGACTTTGCGTATGTTCTTTTGACACTTCACATCATGACAACACACACTGAGGCAAGTTGTTTGTTTAGCCCAGAGCCTTTCTAGCCATCCCTATTTGTATGTTTACCCTTTGTGAACCCCGTCGAGCCTTAGCCTTTTTGTTCGTAATAAACCCCATATTAACTAGTAATCATTCATTTCTTCCATTAATCGACATGATTGTTGTAAGTTATAAAATGTGCAAAAAGCTAAGTTTGGGGTGGTAATCTTTAAAGAAAGGGCGAGTGCATAAGAAGAGATCTAAAAGTAATGCAAAAAGAAGGGACGTGTGTATGTCCTAATAAATAAAAAAGAGAAATGCACTTGCCGAGACTTAAGACTATAACACCTGTAAATTGCTCACAGAGAATTGAGTTAGAAAGAGTCAAAAGTGAATAAACCCCTCAGAGTTATGAGTTAAGCACGAGAAAAAAAGAAGAGAAAATCAAACAACATGAATGTCGAGTTCAAAACCATTTATTATCCATTTATGTGTCTATCCTACCGTGCCCAAGCCCCGTTACAACCGAAAAGACCTCATAAAGTGTGTGGAATCTGTTGTTGTAGTGAAATTAGAATTTATTCAAATTTAAGAGTTTGGTATTGCATGTTGTGATGTGAGTGTAAACACCCTAACCATGAGAGATGTTATGAGTATGTGAAAAAACTTGCAGGTAACAAGGCCTCTGATGTGGAAATGTGGTGAACAGTTTGAGTCGGGAAAACCGGAAACTTGGTTGGAAAGGAAGAACACAAGTTGTGAAGGACAAGGTTGCATTATGGAAAGTGAATTCCTGGGTGACCTGTGTTTGGACTCAATACATCACTTGAGGACAAGCAATTAGACAAGTTTGGGGTTGTGACCGGTCACCATTTCCATTGAATTCCCACCTTTTATCCGACATATTTTCATCACTTTGGTAAGATTTGTGGTTGTTTTTAGTTGCTTTAAAGGCATTTAACATGTTTCGTTAGTTTATTATTGCATTGCATTTTGTTAGATGTTTGTGTCAAAAAGTCTCTTTTATGCTTCGATTTGGTAGTGTTAGTGTTGCAGGTTGTTGCATAGGTTCAAAAGGACTAATAGCTGAGTGTTGGATGCTCCGGAAGGCCAAAATATGAAGATGCAGAAGGTCAACACGGGCTCCCGTGTACATCAACACGACCCGTGTTGTTTGCCAGGAAGGAGCACTCAAAGAGGTAAAATAGGGGGTTAACACGGGCACCCGTGTACATCAACACGGCCTGTGTTGATGCCTCTGTAGCTTGCTTTAAAAAACACAACTTTTGAAGAGCAACACGGGCACCCGTGTGAATCCACACGGCCCGTGTTGATGGGCGCGACTGAGAAATTTTACTTTATGTTGTGTGGATTTGCCCTGTTCATTAAGGGTATTTTGGACTTCTTGCTGGGGAAAAAAACCATCTGAGGCTATTAGAAAACTTTGGAGAGAAAGAGAAGGGGACTTTTGACGTACGAGAGAAAAACATTGCACTGGAGAATATAGCTACTACGGAGGATTTGAAGACGGCGAGATTCAAGGGCATCAACCATTGAAGATCAAAATCTCCTAATTCTTTGTAATGTTTAATTTCCACACTATGATTTCTTTGAATACTATGAGACGGCGAGATTCAAGGGAATCAACCATGGACTTTCTTATTACTATGTTACGTATTTCAATTCAATTGTGTGATGTTATTATGCTTTTGTATCGGACAAATACAATTAGATTTATGACTATCAATAACAGGATTGTGATTGTTAGGGTTTTCACACAATTGGGTTTATAATTGCATCACCTAGGACTAGGGACTTTTGTAAATCACCATAAACCTTGATATTGTTTATGATTAAAACCAATGATTAGTTGAATGGACATTTGAGTAAGAATTGGTAGTTTAATAGTTTCTTCATTAAGGACTTAAGGAAGAACATTCTGAGGTTAGGTAATTTAATGTTTCATGTGTATTGAGGAAATCTTGACTTGAATTCATAACATAAGATCAAATCAGGACTACCCCCCTAGCATTGGGGGTTTTAGCCTCTCATAGTATTCAAAGAAATCATAGTATGGAAATTAAACATTACAAAGAATTAGGAGATTTTGATCTTCAATGGTTGATGCCCTTGAATCTCGCCGTCTTCAAATCCTCCGTAGTAGCTATATTCTCCAGTGCAATGTTTTTCTCTCGTATGTCAAAAGTCCCCTTCTCTTTCTCTCCAAAGTCTTCTAATAGCCTCAGATGGTTTTTTCCCCCAGCAAGAAGTCCAAAATACCCTTAATGAACAGGGCAGATCCACACAACATAAAGTAAAATTTCTCAGCCGCGCCCATCAACACGGGCCGTGTGCATTCACACGGGTGCTCGTGTTGCTCTTCAAAAGTTGTGCTTTTTAAAGCAAGCTACAGAGGCATCAACACGGGCCGTGTTGATGTACACGGGTGCCCGTGTTAACCCCCTGTTTTACCTCTTTGAGTGCTCCTTCCTGGCAAACAACACGGGCCGTGTTGATGTACACGGGAGCCCGTGTTGACCTTCTGCATCTTCATATTTTGGCCTTCCGGAGCATCCAACACTCATCTATTAGTCCTTTTGAACCTATGCAACAACCTGCAACACTAACACTACCAAATCGAAGCATAAAAGAGACTTTTTGACACAAACATGTAACAAAATGCAATGCAATAATAAACTAACGAAACATGTTAAATGACTTTAAAACAACTAAAAACAACCACAAATCTTACCAAAGTGATGAAAATATGTCGGATAAAAGGTGGGAATTCAATGGAAATGGTGATCGATCACTAGTCCTACATATGTTAGGCTTACCTACGAAGTTCTTAGTTCCTTCTTCTATTCCACTCAACCCAACGCAGCACGCGTCTCGGGTACTGTTAAATTTAAGATATTCAATGTCAACTATGAGTTTAGACAGGACCAAATTGCTAATTTGCTGCATTTCCCTCATGGGGAAGTTTGGGCTTGAGAAGAGCCCCTAGAAAGCGATTGGGCACTTGAATATTTCCGCTTCTGGAAACGACTATCCGGTAAGACCACAACCGATTGGGAAGGTCTCAAATCCACCTGCATCCACAACCCAACAATTTTCTATTTGCACTGCATTCTGGCCTATATAATTTTTGGACGAGAAAATAATGGAAAAGTTAATTCCAAAGAGCTTTATTTTGTGCATTGTGCACTTGCACCAGCACGGGTTAATCCCAGACCTTTTATGCTTGCACATATGTAATTTGTTGCTCACAGGACCACAGGTGTTATCTACATCGGAGGGTTGATCACCTCTTTATCCCTTGCGATGAATCTTCATGCCGAGCTGGCCATGCTAATGTCATTTCCCACACCCTTTCTTGATAAGGATGTCTGCCACAGTATGCGCATGATAAGTAACGGACAAGGTGACAGGTATTATTTGATGGTTAGGAATATTGTCCTTCCTTGCTCCGCAAGGATTGATGTCCAAAATGTGCATAATTGGACTTTTGATTTGAAGGCCCTAGAACTTGGCGATAACATTGACGCTCAGGTTAATGAGGGCCATGAAACCGATGATAATTATGATGATATGGATCATGGTGCTTCTGAAACCTCTACACACGCACACACTACACATGGTACTTCTGACAGTTTTGCATGTACGTCCTCCAGACACCAGCCCCGTAGGAGGGATGATTATGTTGCTATCAAGAGCTCCCTTGACGATGTCCTTGTTGAGATGAGACAGTGCAACACATTAGATGTTGCACACGGTCATATGATGCACAACATACAAGCTCAACGACTTGAGATGATGACGCACATCCAGTAGATCCAGCAACACCAGCATGACTATGTTGGCATGACTGAGCACAACATGTCAGACTTGATTGACGAGATGGCAGTGATGAGGGTACGTGTGGAGGATTTGCAAGTATACATCCATCATGTGGGCATGCCGCCTTACCAGCATGCACGAGGTGGGCATGGACGAGCCTGAGGGAGAGGCCATCAATAGCCGTCATTTCCAGGTTTTCAGTTCTTTTTCAACCTTCTATCAAAACATTAGGGGAAATGTTTGGTTTAAGTGTGAGAGAGGAACTTTTATCGCTTTCTATATTTGTTTGAGTTAATGCTTTCTAGTTTAATTTTGTTTTCATTTTATTTGCTTCTGGTCGAGTCGTAACATGTGTTGTCGAGTCCTGGTTGCATTATTTTATTTCACGTGTTATCGAGTTCCCTTAGATTTGACCCCAACAATTTTTTTCACTTTGATTCATTACACACACTTGAAAGCATGTAGGTTGTTACACTTTAGGCTTGTTAGAAAAACTTAGGAAATTTGAGTAACATTGATATCGTTCTGACACCCTAAACCTCCTCGTTATGTGATATCAATTTGAGTAACCATTATGCCAACACCTTAAGATCCGAGTTTTCAAAGTAACTCCGAAGTAGTTTATAATAGCAGACAACACCATCCTTATGCACGCACTACGTAAGTAACCGATGAGAATATGTGTATGATTTCTAAGCCAAATTGAAAAGAAACTGAAAAAAATATTGAGATAGAAAAAAAAGAACGATAGGATATGTTCCCTCTAAGTTAGGTAGTTCTCACCCAACCACTTAGCCTAACGGAACAAACTCTTTGAATTCTATGAGCCGAGAAAAAGAAGAAAAAAAAGAGAAAAAAGTTCAAAATGAGATCATTAAACACTAACAGATTAACTTACTATGTATGAGAAGGGATAACGGGCTTAATGTGATTGCGCTTGAATGAAATGGAGCGAAAGAGAACAAGGGGAAAATATTGATTTATAATGGCATGATTCAGATTGATTCGCATAAAGAGGGAGTTTTTGAAAAACAAATTATGTCGTTACGGTATCCTTGGTCCTGATTTCTATTCCCAGTTGATTTAACATAGCCTAGCAGTCGCATACGATTAGAGTGTTATGTGTTTTTGTTTCGAACTGCGCTTAATTCATTTTTATTTGAGTTGGTTTATTTCTTGAGGACAAGAAATGGTGTAAGTATGAGGGAGTTTGATAGCGTGAAAACGCATCATATTTTTAGGCTCGTTTCACATGTTATTTATCATTATTTTACTATGTTTTGTCGCTGTTACATCTTGTTATGTCTGTGTTTCAGGTACTTGTTGATTACGGAGCATATGCGTGTATATAGAAGGGAGTGAAATGGTGAAGAAAAGTGAAAAATGCATCATTATGGTGCATGGCATTCACCATGGTCTTATGGCGTCCGCCATGGCACCAGGAAAAGCCATCCCTTCATTTAAAGCTCATGGAGACCTCCATATGCCTGCAGTAATAGAATATGTGGAAGTGGGTTGGACTCACTCCTCCCCACTTCCCTACTTTTCCTTAACCACTTTAGAACGTGAACGAAGAAGCTTCACATGCTGTAACTCTATATAAGACACGATTTTACCTATTTTTCGATATCCGGAGATAGAGGCGAAGCATTGTCTGTTAGGTTTAACACCGTTTATGTTTTCAAGTGATAATCACTCGATTAAGCGATTACCATGCACTAGTTTTAGGATTTGCTTGTACTCTTGGATCAACAATCTTGCCGTTTTAATTGAAGTTATTCCAGTTCCATTTTACTTCCAGTCTTGCACTTATTTTCTTGCATTTACAGGTTCTTTATGATAGTACTTTATCATTATTGATATAACATTCTATAATTGTTTAAGCATGTTGTTTTCAATTACAATTACTATGTTTAAGTTGTTTTCAATTAAGTTCATGTCTAGCTAAACCATTTGAGTCCGGTCTGTGAGGATCGTCATTTTCGACGGGACTCAGTAATGAAATTGGTTTAAGAACATTATTAAATTCCATTTTGGTCAAATTTTCTAAGTTAAAATTAATACAATTTGTCACGAGAGTGAGGATCAATTAAGGTTCGAGCTGGCACTGTGAGAGCGTTTTAAACATCGATTAGGACTTGTTCAGTTTTCAAAATACGTTTCTTAATTAGAATGGTCGAGCAAGAGAAAAATCTAATGGTTAGGAAGCGTGGCTTTATTCAATAGCGTGAGAGTGTGAGGTTTAGTCTTTAAAGTGATATTTTCTACTGAACACGATTTAACCACGAGTCTGAGTCAATTTGTTGTAGAGTCCTTCAGGTGCGCGAAATCCATATTATGGTCTCTCTCTTTTTATTATCTTATTTTCTAAATTAACCTTAGTTTCAATTTTTATTCATTTAATCAAAGAATTCATTCACCTTAGCTTTACATAGCATCGATAGATAGAATTAGTTTGATTATTAGTCCCTGTGGGTTTGATATCTTTAAAAACCATGCGATAGACAGTGCACTTGCAGTTAGTAATCCGACAGACTTATATGGTCACGCGAATAAAGAGCTTCCTCATCTTCATCATTAGTTCATTCAGCTTCTAGTTTCAAGCTAGTAGTTTCATCTTCAGAAGTAACCACTGGATATTTTAAATTTTTAGACTTTGATGCTCCTCCAGAACCCTTTCTTTTTTAGAGTTTGATGCTCCTTCGGATCTCATTTATTTTTTTCTAATTCTCATCTACATTCCTTTCTTTTTTAGAGTATGATGCTCCTCCGAATCTCATTTAATTTTTTCCGATGCTCCTCCAGAACCCAGTCTTTTTCAGAATCTGATGTTCCTCCATATCTCATTTATTTTTTTCTACTGCTCCTCAGGAACGCTTTCTTTTATTTGCCTGATACTCCTCCAAAAATCTTTATAAAGCAACCCCAAAGAATTTCATTCCCAATGAGTCTTTAACGAAAATCTCTCCAGTGGATCTTCTCCACAAATATTTCTCAGTTAATCCCTATTGAGTCTCCTTTGATAGCTTTGTTAATCCAATTACGAACCCTCGAGTTGAAGATGACTGATAAGTGGTCATTGCATATTATTCATAGTCATTTGTCTTAGTATTTTACCATATTTTATTTGATTTACTTTCAATATCATGTTTTATGCTTTGGTTTGTGTTTCTTTCTAATTTCGGGGTATAATGAGCATCCAAGACAAAGAATGATCAAATATAAGCAAAATGAGGCAAACGGAAAAAAGGAAATTTCTCCCATACAAAAACCAAGGGGAGGATACGGCCACCTGTAGTAGCAAGAACCTTAGGCATCCCCTTTGAATGCTTCTTGGAACGAAAGTCAGAGGCCTGTTATGGCCATCCGTAGCAGCTACTACGGGCCGTAGTAGGGAAGCGAGAAAAAGGTGTAAAGTTTTCATTGTTTCCATAATTATAATGATCCTCTCTTGATTGTGGCTCTTAGTTAATATTTTATTTGTTTAAAATCTGAATAATTCTCATTAGGCTAAGGATTTTATGCACTTTTACTATTTTTCTATAAAACACGTAGCTTGTTATGAGTTTTAGGATCTCAACTTTTATATGATTTTATTCCAAGTTTCCACGTACTATTGTTCTTCCTTTTATCTGTAACTCAAGTCTTCAAAGGAGAAATATGTGAATCAAAGTTTAATCATAATTCAGGTTTTGATATTCATTCTTTCTCTAGTGTCCATATGTTATAGTTGTTTGATATGAGTTTGATGATGAATACTGTTGTGATTATGTTTGCCCGCATAATGAGTGAGTGGTTCTCTAGGTACTAGGGGTTATGGGAATTATTCCATGACCTATTGTATGATTTGTTACTATCGATTGCGATAATTTTAATTAAACTTATTTTAAAATCTAAGTTCATACATTCCAACTTCGTTACAAAAGTAAGTGGTTCTCAGATATCGACCGTAGTTTGAAAGGATATGTGTCGATACTTGAGCATATATTTTTTAAACAACCTAGTCCAAAACAGCGAAAGCTCTTGAACGAATTTGAGAAAACATATAGCTAGACAAAAGTAATGAATTGTCGAAGAATAATTCAGATGTAAGAAAGCAGTCAGATTATTCGTCGTCGATGGGGGCAATGCACTGGCAAAAGTAGGTAGTGGCTAATTTTATCGATTTTCTATAATTTATGCAAAGTTCTCATAATAGATGTAACAAGGATGTTGTGATTAAGTTAGAGTATGAACCATAACCCTAGGTCCTGTTTTCCCCAATTGAAATTTAAGTGCTTTTTCTGTAAAGTTGTTTTCATTTAATTGTTTTTTCTGTTAAGTTGTTTACCAAAATCCCTATTTCGATTTCTCTAGATATACACCTATAGGATAATAATTTGGTACTTGAACCATTTGTCTCTATGGTTCGATATCTAATTTATTACTTTGCACAACCGTGTACTTGCAGTTACATCAACGACCACCCCCCAATGAAGGTGATTTATCAAAACTGTTGGCATTCCTTTTCTTTCCGTTCATCAAATAACAAAATTTTGATTATTCATACTTAATTATCTTTCACAAATATTATATGAATGCTCTCGTCATTCATATTCTCTAAGTTAACAATAATTAAGTATACTCAGCTGTAGCACCTCAAATTTGTCCAGGTCCGATTTTCCTGTTTTTAGGGTTTAACTTTTAATGTGTGTCTTAGGAAGAAAATAAAACTTTTAATTAAGTGGTTATTCATTGACCACTTAATTAAACAAAATCAAAAAATATATATATATATATATATATATATATAACTTTGTATTTTTGAGCATTTTTAGTGCATTTTTATTTTAAATATAAAAGAAATACGAAAAATATTTTGTTTTACTTGTTTTTTACTAGTATTGTTATTTTATTTTTTTAACTATAAAAACAAAATTCCAAGATGCTTCCCACTTTCTCACATTTTCCTTTTCTAGGCAAACACTCATTTTCATTTTTTTTTGGTAACCATTTGCATGAAGTAATCTTTATACATTGAACAATACTTGACACCATTATTTACTTCATAATTTATTTCTTTTTTTAACATTAAATATAATTTGTTTTTACTATGATTTTTTTCTTCGAAATCTATATATATTTAGCATTTCAATTAAAATAAAAATTTCACAAATTTAAATATCAAAAATTTATATTTTTTAAAATTATTCTTATATATATTATGAAGAGAATTTATTTCTATTTGATCGTGATATATTATATTAAAATGTTCTATTTTTACAAAAGATTTTATTCGACCATTCTTTTTCGAAAACTGTTTTGAAATAATTTTTTGATAAAATTTGTTTATTTTTATTACAAACATTTATGCTTGATTTACATATATGAGTATGGTATTATTATTTTATCACTGTTTGGGATTAGATAAAGTATTCAAATAATTTAATAATTATCAAATGGGCTAATAAAAATTGTTTTGGCAAATGAAACCCCATCAAGTGAACTAATATTATAAAATTATTAGTTATAAGCGGTAGGAGTCATTAATTTGGATACAAATGACTTAATTCAAGATCATATTGTGAGATTGATCGATAACACTGGGTTTCATGTGTTATAGGAAAATAGAAATATATAATCGATTACATAGGTATGTAAGGTGATACATATCAGACATACATGTCATAAAATTCTTCGGATTCTTTTTGTAGAGTTCTATGATAATTCATGATTAATGAGTTCCTTAGACATAAGTATGATATATATATATATATTATATATATATATATATATATATATATATATATATATATATATATATATATATAATTAATTTGACTGTTGTTATGTCTTTGACGCTACCAAACACTGAAGGCAATCGACAGTAATAAAAGTAGTGATTGAGATTGCCAAAAGTTGAGTGAGAAATATAGTCTTACAAGATTAAATATGTCCTCCTATTCCATGTACATCATGATACATTCAGAAAGGAATGGTGTTGAGCCACTTGAAGAGTGAGAATTGTGAAAAACGCATAGGCATGCTCAAATGGATTATTAGTAATTATCTGTACTAACAGTTCAATCTCAAGAGTTCAAGAAACATATTTGGCGGTAAATATGAGTTTTATCAAATGGTCAAATAAGATACTAAACGACAAAGAAATTTTAACATTGCACACTTGTTTCAAGAGCAAATGAGAGATTGAAGGAATTGTGTCCTTTAAATCTAATGTGTAATTACTAATTATGAAATGAGACATTTGATGAAGATTTATGATCTCATTATTTTAGGTAGTCGTAGTGTTTTGTTAGAAGCCAACTATTGAAGATTTACGATCTCATTATTTTAGGTAGGCATAGGCTTTTCTAGAAGCCAACTATGATTTATGAACTTTATGTTGGGAAGTTCATTGCTATTATAATTATAATTGGGTCCTAGAAGCCAACTATGATTATGAAATGAGACACTTGATGAAGATTTAGTATCACATTATTTTAGGTAGTCATAGTGCTTTGCAAGAAGTCAACTATGATTTATGAACTTTATGTTGTGAAGTTCATTGTTATTATAATTATAATTGGGTCCTACGAGGTCATAGCCTAAGAATTTATGAACGAGATATATTGGGAGAATTATTAATAATACGGAATTATTATTAATTAAAGGATAAACTTAAGGCCAAATATTACTATAATATTTAATTATAGAATTAAATATAATCTTAATTAGTGTACTCTAAATAGTATTGAATTTCTTTTTAGAAAGTACAACAAAATTGTATTTCATTTTTTCTAGAAAAATAAAGCGTCTCAATTACTCTCCTAAAACTTTTCATATTCAATCTAGCCGATGAAAGATAAGGATCCAAATCTTTGCTCGGGTGGATTAAGTAAGTGATATAATGTATTTGTTTGTAAAAATAATAAGAGATTTAAATGATATATTGGACTCACATTATAAATTTTATTTATCGCTTATATGTAAAACTAAATTGATTTATAATAAATATCTTAAGTCATATGTTTTAAAAACAGAATAAACATTAAAAATATTTAAAATAAATCATCAACAAGTAAACATATAATTTATCCATTTGTATTTTTTAATCTAAAGGTTCACATTTATTTATTCAACTTTAAATTTATTGTATTTAATGAATATGATTTATTTCCTTTTTAACATTAAATATAATTTGTTTTTCACTATGATTTTCTTTTTCGAAACCTACTTCTCTCTCCCACTTTCACTTATATTTTTTCTCTCTCAATACTTAGTGTTTCAATTAAAATCAAAATTTCACAAATTTAAATAAAAGAATTTATATTTTTTTAAATTATTCTAATATATATTATGAAGATAATTTATTTCTATTTGATCGTGATATATTATATTAAAATTTTCTATTTTTACAAAAGATTTTATTCGATCATTCTTTTTCAAAAACGGTATGAAAATGCAAATTTGAGAACTAAATAATAATAATAATAATAATAATAATAATAATAATAATAATAATCTTAATAAACAATTTTGGATAAAATATTTAGAACTAATGCAAAATTAATTAAGATATTTGGTGAATAGGATCTAAGTAATTTTAATAATTTTTATTCCATTTGTTGAGATGATTATATTATAGTAAAAAATAGTTTTTTATTGAAAAATATGTTAAATTATTAGTAGAAAAAAATTTTAAAACTATTATTTTTTAAGATATTAATTTATTTTACAAAAATATAATTATTTTAAATTATTTTTTAAAAAATTTTATAAATGAAAATTCTTATGTGTTGTTTATTAAAATATTTCTGCTATACATAAGTAAGAGAAATGTTATTATTATTATTATTATTATTATTATTATTATTATTATTATTATTATTATTATTATTATTATTATTATTATTATTATTATTATTATTATGGAATAAAGAAAACTTTATTAAAATCCAAAACAATACACCCAAACGATCCAAGGATCCTGCAACAAAAACCAAACAACAAAGCAAACTTTAAGGCATCATATAAACTACCTATGTGGTGTTTAGGCTTAGGAATTAGCTAAGTCCTATACACAATCTTGTCAATAATCAGAGGGCCAATGGCATCACTATCAGTATCAGTCCGAAAGCAACAAGTACTCATGAATTTCCAAATTTCATACACGGTTTCGGCCAGTGCACACTTTAAAATTGCAGCTTTCTATCCTTTCCTATTACACTTCTCAATCAACCACTTGAGTTTGGAGGAAAATTTTGGCTAGCAATGATGCTAGACCCCGCGCCAGTTTTATTTTATGGTTGACTTGTCAAGATCTCCTTGCTACAAAAGATAGATCGAAGAGATTTTAGATTCTAGAGAATGATGATTGTTGCTTCTGCAAGAGCCAAGACGCACAAAAACCCTAAGAAATCAAACCCTAAAACTCCACTATAAGCCTTACTAGTGTTGAATTTGAAGGGGAGACTTGTGAAAAGAAGTTTAGAGCACTCAAAAATCAGCAACAAAAAATCGGAAAAGAAACCAAACACAACAACAACCACCACACCATTATCACTATTCATCATCCTATTACAACAACAATAACAATCACCATAACCACCACCTTTTCATATCAACCATCACCGTCACCTTCACCTTCATTAGCAACAACTCCCATTATAAACTTTGTAAGTTTGGTGTTTGTAAGTATTTATTCTACTATTATTTAAGATGTAAAATAATATGTATGCTTAGAATGATGCAAAACTCATGTAAATATTATTGTTTTTTTTTTATAAATAGTTTATGCTTTGTAGTGTCCATTTAATTAATTTTTAATATTTATTTTTAGTATAGAAATAGAGTATAATCCATTTTCATGTAATGTAATCGTGTATGATCTCATTTGAATGAATAAAAGTGATTGAGAGGGAGGGAGATTCGATTTTATTTTGTTGGAAAAAATGAAGAAAAAAAATAGGGCGTCGTGACGGTTTAATCGTCATTGTGTGCTGCCTGGTGACGGTTTGACCGCCACAGAGTTGGTCTTCCATAAAAAAACATAATAATGATAATAATAGCATTTAAATTTCGTAGTTAGAATTGGTCTAAAAAAGGGATAATCGGGTGCACACCCGTTTTGCTCCCTGAATAATAGGACATGAGGTGTACGTCTCGTTCTAGTCGATCATTCGTCTTCTGTATACTAATAACGATCTTTAAATATTTTCTTTCATAAATAAAAATCGGATTAAAAAGGGAATAATTGGATGCACACTATTTTATCCTCGGGTAAACAAACGTGACGAGTACGCCTTGTTCTAATTCGAATATTTGTCTTCCACCTAAAACCAATCAAAAACCACTCAAACTCATTTTTCACCTGTGCCCGACGAAAATAATTTTCAAACAAACGATTATCATCAAGCGCGAATCTTTTATTTTCAACAAACGAGTCTTACTCTACCAAGCGTGATTAAACTCATTTTCATAGTTAAAATCAATCAACAAACACACTTTTTCTACAAATAATTGTGTAGCTTTGAGTTCCCCATCGCACTTGAGGATACGTAGGAGCGAGATTCAACGTCTCGTCAAGTCCCCTAATAAAAACCCTTTTTAGTCTTTTTTTTATTTCATGTAAATAATTTTAATAACTAGAAGAAACCCAACATTTTAAGATATCATTTCTTTCAAAACTAACTAAATTGTTCTTGTTGGTTACAACGGATGTCGCATGGTGCTAATTCCATCCTCACGCATAATTGACCCCCTGAATCTTAATTTAGTTGTGATGACCTTGTTTTTGTTCCTCAAGGGTTTTATAGATATTTCCATTTTATAAATACTTCGGTGTCGACTTCATTATCGTCTAAGCATTCATCCGTTAGAGTACTTTTTATGCCGCGACAACTAGTGATCAAATCTTTGGGGCTAGATATTAGTCGTGCCTTTTAGGCGTGTTTCATGAGTTTGGTCCCGCTCGAGGAGACACTACGTCCCTCAAGCGAGAGTTGGGTTATCCTGAGGAGTCTAAGTCCCTCAGTCGCAGCAATATGTAGCCTAGATGATAAGACACTAATTCCCCAAGGCGAGGCCTTTGACCTCTCGTGTGAGGCATCTATCGAGCCCTCAGTCAAGACTTGTGACCAAGTCTCCGGAGCTGGATATTGCTTGTACATCTTAGGAATTATGACTAGATCAACTCATTTGCATAACCCTGGAGGGCGGCTAGGATGAAGCCCAACATACAAGATATTGCCCCGGTAGGCGACAAAGACCTTTGTTATGAAGTCAAGCATAAGATATCGCCTCAAGGGGAGATAATGACCTTCGTTATAAAGTCCAGCATAACATATCGCCTCAAGGGGGGGGGGGGGGGCAAGGAACTTTTTTATGAAGTCCAACATAAGATATCGCCTCGAGGAGCGACAAAGACCTTCCTCATGAAATCCATCATAAGATATCACCTTGAGGGGCGACAAGGACCTTCATCAGGAAGTCTAGAAAAATATATCACATCGAGAGATGGAAATGACCTCTGTCATGAAGTCCGACATGATATATCACCTCGAGGGGTAGCAATGAACTTCGTCATGAAGTCCAACATAAGATATGGCCTCAAGGGCCGACAAGGACCTTCGTCCCGAAGTCCAACATAAGATATCACCTTGAGGGGTGGCAAGGACCTTCATCAAGAAGTCCAGAGAATTCTTTAGGACGTATTTATACTTTTAAGACATGGTCTTACAAAGAATTCTCATAGAATATGGAAATCAAATAGGGGGTACCTCATTAAAATCCCCTAACCAGGTAGAGAAAATGAGTGTCGCCCTTATACTTGGGACAAAATAAGGAGCTCTTAAAAATATTACACGCGGAAGAGGCGTTTTCTTTCCTTATCGAACAATAAAATTAATTAACTAAAGTAGGAAATTGCATATGTCCAAGCTATTGTTCTTGGCGGAGATCCCGTTTCATAAAATTATGCTTTCTGTTAGCTCATATTTTAGTAATCCTGATGTAGTTCTCATACATCTTGCCTCTTTTGTAGGCGACTTGTTTATCTTCTTATCCTCTTTACCATTTGATATTTTTGTGACGTAAAGCATGTAGTCGCCGACAAAGGGGTCCTAGAGTTATTGTTAATGAAAAAGTAAAGGATTACTCAGGAGAGATACCCATCGCCATTATTGAGAAGAGTAAGCCTAATTGAGATAAATATGGTTACTATATATTCTAAAGGGATAGACGTAATAGGTTACCGTGAAAGAAAATTAGAGAACTTGGGAAAAGGCAGATTGTGGGAGTTGGGAATACACAAGGCTTTGGGAATTGATCATATGAAAAGGAAAAACTTCAATTTTGAGGTAAGACATAGATTGCTTTATAGATGGATGATCATAGGCAACAAGGGTGGTGAGGGGTCCTTACTCTTCCATCAGCGCCAGAGTTAATATTATATTTTTCCTTCTGTAATATGTTTGGCCAAATAGGGTTTGATCAAAACCCTATTGACATCGATCGATAAATAATTTAGTTTCTTCGTGTTACTATAGGTGATCAAATGGAATTTGGGATAAATCCCATATGGTCACCATAAATGGGTTTTTGTTGTTGAATAAACATATTTTCTATGATATGAGAATATATGTTTGGTTGAATATGTGTTATATTTTTGTGTAGGTTATGCCCTTTTGAAGTTTTGTGATTAATTGCAGTAGTCTGTGATATTTTATGATGAATAGAGAACTGTGTAATGTGATGTCTGTGTATTTTGAGTGATCCCTTTTGACTTGTTTTTCCAAATTTCTTAAAACTGTATGATCTGTATTTTCCCCTAATTTTCCAAAAAAACTCAGAAAAACTTAACTTTTCAAAAACGAGACTTTTTCATGAAAGAAAATAAAAAAAATTGAATTGTAGGGGAGAGACGAAGTCGTAGAGGCGGCATGATAGCAAGGCAACGTGACAAAAGCGATTGGAGATCATAGAAGGCGCATCGCGAGGGAGACGTTCGGCGATCGTGAGGTCCCAGAAATCGAGGTCGTGTCACGATGGCAAAGGCCGACGTCGGGCCGCTGGTCGATGACAAAGGCGAGCACAATCCGTGTGGAAGGGGGCCCCACAGAGGATCGGTGGTGATCGAAGGAAACCACGCCACGGTGGAGGCATGCCGGTAATATTTGGCGGCAGCTATTTTGGGCTCAATGGCATTTTCGAGCGTTCCACGACATTTTTTTGGCAATTTCAAGTTCGGGAATTTTTCCCTAATTTTTTGAGGAAATTTTGACACCAGTGACCTTTTGGTAACTTAAGGGTGAATTTTGAGTAATTTGAGTTAAATTGTCATCCCTTAGAGTTAGCAGAGTTGTCATCTGTGAAGAGTTGCCCTTAGAGCATTTTTGAACACTTTAGAGTAGTTTTGGGTACTCTAGAGTCATGTTCATAGTCAAGAGATGTTGTTGAGATTTTTTAGCACTCTATTGAGTTATAAAGAATATAATAAAATTGAGACTTTATGAGTAATTGGGTTGATTTTAGAGTTGTGTGGTAATAATAAACCTTTACTCCATTTGAGGTGTAAAATAGTTATTTTAAATTATATATTTGAGATTAGTAATCTGGTGGGATTACAGTGAGGCATGTGATTGGAAACCTTATGGTTCAAGAGTGGAATCATATTTTGATGATGATTTTTTGTGATTGTTTGAGTTACATGTTTGTTTGCTATACATGATCATGCATGCATATATTTTTTTAGTTATGTAGGATTTCGGTCTAGTGAGGTCAAGTTCAGATCTGATCTGTAACATCGAGAACGAGGCATATTATTTGTTTTGATGTGATGTTGGAGTTTATTTTTATTGAGTACTTTCCTTTAAATAATCATTTGATATTATGAGATAATTTAAATTCCGTTGCAAGATTTGAAAAATATTCATGAAGTATGTGTGTTTTGTTTTGAGTAACATCCTAAGTTGTGAATTTCTCTTTTATATTAAGAGTTGGGGTTTAGGATGTTACATATGAGGTTAGATTAGTCGTGCGTGTTAAGAAGGTAATGAGTGTAGTTCTCTTTGAGTTATGGAGAGTGTGTATGACTTAGAGTATGTCCCCCCCCCCCCTTGAGGGGGAGAGATATTTATATAGGCACTCTAGGCCTAGGGTTTTCTTAGAAAGGGTCGCTACCCACACAGTTAATGGTGGACCATTAAACGCCTATTTCTAAGGGAGACGTGGGTTAGTAATCACCTTAACTTTCCCTTTATCAAAGAAATACCTTATCCCACGTTTCCCATGACATGTGATAGGAAACTCTAAGGAACGAGGCAACACCTTCCTTTGGGCGACACTCACATGTCGCCTCTCCTTGGGCCTTATAGGGGTATCTCCTTATGAGAAGACCTATGTCATTATAAAACTACATAATTCATTTTGAATTCATTATCGTCTCGATATGAGACTTTTCAAATGAACTACAATATAATGAAAGACAAATGGAATGTGCATGAATTGCGAAGTAAGTTGGTTCAAGAGGAAACCCGAATTAAGAATCAAGGAAATCACTATATCCATCTAGTGAATCATCAAGAAACTAGAAATAAATTTTGAAAGAAACGTGGAAAAGATAAATGACCATTAAAATTCAAGAATTATTATATTTGTTGTTCAAAAAGAAATATATGCTTAATGCTTATGTACGTTTTGAATTAAATTTAATTTTCACACAATTCTTGGTGGATTGATTATGGTTGTATAAATCATGTTTCCAATATGATGCAAGAATTCATTATGATTTAAACCATAAACCAAAATGAAAGTTTGTCTATAATAGAATGTAGACTTTAGTAGAAGGTGTCAAAACTTATTTGAGACTTTGTATGAACATAGTATACCTAAATATTTAGTTTTTGTTTCTAAATTTGATGTTATTGTATTTTCTTTTAAGTTTGGTAATTGTTGTTCAGTTTGTATAAAAATACCTTAATGATTGGATTTTATATACTTTTATGGTTTATATAAATTTAATCTTGATAATTTATATGTTGAAACACTTATGACAGTGCATAATAAAAATAAACTTAGTTTAGTGAATGAAAGTTCTACTTACTTGTGGTATAAACATTTGTAACACATTTCCCAAAAAAGAATGAAAATATTATTGAATAATGAAATCCTTTTGAATTTAGATTTTACCGATTTAAAAGTATGCGTGGAATGTAATAAAACAACACACAAAGAAACGACTCACATGAAATATTTAGCTTCTTGAAATTATACACACCAACATATGTGGAACATTTTATGTTAATAAATAAAATTACATCATTACGTTTGTTGATGATTTTTCACGTTATAGTTATGTCTATTTTCTACATGAGAAATCTCAATTAGTTAATGTCTTAGAGATTCTCATTAATGAAGTTAAGATGTAATTAGACACAAAGTTAAAAAAATTGTAAGATTAGATAGAGGAGGTAAATATTATTGAAGATATGATAAATTTGGACAACATCTTGATACATTTACTAAGGTTCTTGAAAGAGGTGATATTTACACTTACTAAACAATGCAAGTTGCACTGAAACAAAATGGTGTATCTTAAAGGAAAAATTGTACCTTAATGGAAATGCCTTTAAAAAATGACCACATATTTTAAAAATATAAATAGGGTTCCTAGTAAGGGATTTCAAAAGACTTTTTTGAATTTTGGACATAAAGGAACCAAGTTTAAGACACCTGAATATTTGGGGTTGTCAAATAAAAATAGTGATATACAACATGAAATAAAATTGGATGCATGAACTATCAATAGATATTTCACTGGTTATCTAAAAAAGTACAAAGAATATAGATTTTAATCTTATCCGTAATACAAAAATTCTTGAAACGGGGAATACTTTATTCATTGAAAATGATAAAAATAGTGGGAGTAAAGATTCGAAAATGTAGATATTAAAAAAATTAGAGTATAAGTTCATTTAACAAGTGCTTCTAATTCAACAGTTATTATTCCTTATTATGCTCAAAAGCATAATAATTAAGTAGAGAAACAAGATAATGATCCTAAAAGAGACAATGAACCTATGGTAGAACAACCAAGGAAAATAACATTAAGGAGATCCTAATAAGGAGAATGAAGACATGTTATTCTCGACGATTATATTGTTTATAAAATTGAGTAAGTAATTGACTTGGGAATTCATAATGATCCAATTTCATTTTCAGAAATCATTAGTGGTAATAATTCTAATAAATAATTGGATACTATGAAAGAAGAACATAAATTGATGAAACAAAATTGTATATTGGATCTTGTGAAATTACCTGAAAGATGGAGTCAAGTTAGGTGTAAGTGGGTCTTTAAGACTAAGCTTGACTCTCATGGTAATATCAAATGTTACAACGTATGAGTTGTTGCCAAATGTTTTACTTATAAAAATGAAAATTAACTATGAGGAAACCATTTTATTGATTTCCAAGAAAGATTAACTTAGAATTATTATGGCACTTATGACTCATTATGATCTTGAGTTACATCAAATATATGTAAATACTACTTTTCTAAATAAGAATTTAGAGGAAGATAAACACATGGTGTGTAAACATAAAATTCAATATATGGTGTTAAGAAAGTTTCTCGCAAATGGTATATTAAGTTAGATGATACTATTATTATCTTTAGATTTAAGGAAAATATTGTTGATCAATGTATATATCTAAAGGCCAGTGAGAGTAAGGTTATTTTTCTAGTTTTATATGTTGATTATATTTTTATTGCAGCTAATAATCTTGATTTATCATATGAGATTAATAAATTTCTCTCAACAACTTTGAAACGAAAGATATGGGTGATACAGGTTATGTGATTGGAATAGAAACATTTGTGATAGATATCATAGATTGTTAGACTTATCTTAGAAAGCATATATCAATAATTTTTTAGAGATATTTAGAATGGATAATGTTCAACATCTCTCATTCCAATATATAAATAAGACAAATTTAGTCTTACATAATATCCAAATAATAAATTGGAACATAAACAAAAATAAAGTATTGAGATATTTGCAAGGGACGGATGATGACATGCTTACTTATGTGAGATCTGAGTATCTTTAAGTGATTAGATATTCATATTCAAATTTTATTGAGTGCATAGATACAAGAAAGCCAACATTTAATTATGTGTATCTTTTGGTTGGAGGATTGATATCATGGAGAGTGTGAAGTAGACTGCCATTGTTGCATCCACCATGGAGGTTGAATATTTGACATGCTTTAAGGCCACAATTTAAGATAATTGACTACGGAACTTTCTTTCAGGACTTGAACTTGTCGACAATATTTCTAAGCTGCTAAATATTTATTGTGATAATTCCATAGTGGTATTCTTCTCTAAGAAACAACAAGTACTCTAATGATGCTAATCATATGTAATTGAAGTATTTTGTCATTAAAGAAGAGGTTCAAAAACAAAGAGTGTCAATTTATCATATTAGCACAAATCTTATGATTGATGACCCTTTGACTTAAGGGTTACCATCTAAAGTATTTGGTAAACAAGCACTAGTCTCTTATTGAAGGTTACTTGCAGGATCTATCAGATAATCCTAGGGAATAGTGTTAAATGTTTTATGATGTTTTGTATAGAAAAGTGAAGGATTTCGACTTGGTCGAAATATTTGAGTAAAGATAATGCAAAAAAGGTGGATTGTTTGGAAATGTAAGAACTTCGACAATGCTAAAAGGAAAACTTTGTAAAAGTAAATGTAAAGTTACAATGAAATTAATAAAAGAACGAAAGAAGATTTGTAAAGAAGATAAAATGAAGTAAAAGACTTTTCATTTGAAAGAAATGGTGTTTTAGAAATCATAAATTTTGCTCAGTGAAACTCGTTTCTCATTAGACTTGGTACTTTGAGTTTTTTGAGTTTTGTAGTGAATTCAACACAACACTCTAAATCCTAATACTAGAAATCCTATTTATACAAGTCTAAAATAACTGTTTTGCAACGTTCTTCTCCTCAATACTTGCCACATAAATTTATGCATGCTTTTCGCTTCTGAAGCATCTTCCACGTGTCCCTTTGGATAAAATTGAGAAATAGTTACTTATTTTGAAAATATTTCTTCGCGCTAACCACCGTTGGTTGACGCGTCTCCCTGGTTGCTAATGTCGAAAACTTGAATAATGATGTCGTCGAAATATTTGACTGAAAATCCCTTTTCAGAAAAATACTAAGTCCTAATTCTTATCTTACCTAGGACCTTATCTCCCTCAAAGTGACAAGTATATGTGAAAAATTATCTTTTAGACTTCCAACTTTTCTAACTCTTCTCATTATGCTGATATTTAACTCTGCCAAAAATCCCACCTAACTCCCCCCCCCCCCCCCCCTCAAACACCTCTTTCGACTGAAAAAAGAAAGGGGTATTTTTTAATTTCTTTGATACTATTCCACCTAGTGGACTACCGTCATGGACACCATGACCTTTCCGTCAACCATCACCTCAAAAAAGTGTGTTTTCCACAATCCCATAACTTTCAATCATGGCTCCATATATTTAGGACGACGTGACTATGCACACAAGGTTACTTCAATTCCACCTTTAACCTTATGACACGGCTCATCAATTTTAGCGCCATTTATGACCAGAAGAATTGAAAAGGCGTTTTCTCCTCCACTATAAATATTTCTTCTTCTCTTTCCTGCTCACTACTACCCATAAATTTATTTTAAAACTTTCTCTTCTCCAAACATCAAACTTAGTTACTCTTAACAATGGTGTCCAAAGTAAAGACCTCAAAAGAATCCAAGGATTCTCTTTCCATAGCTGCCAGATTACAATATACTATCCTTGTTGGGAATCAATAGTAAGTTCTGAAACCCCAAAATCTTGAAGAGAAACTATGTATCTTCAAGTCTCAAGTACTAATCCATTACTCTATTGCTAGTAAAACCCATGCATTGATGCGTCCAATGTCTGACCTCACAATAGATGTTGTTAACCCTAGGGAATTTTTTCCCTTATTATCATTGAACCAAACCCATAGTTAGTATTAAGAAAACTATAGATATAGAGTATGTGACTTCCATTCTTCGTGTATTTCGTTCTTCCCTTCCCCCCAAAGAAAACAGGATTATATCCTTTGGCTGAATAAAATTGAAACAAAAATGGATGATACTTGGAAATCTATAGGAATTTATGCTTTAATTCAATTGTCAATGCTTGGTCCTCTCTGTAACACCCCGATAAAAATAAGATAATTATTTAATTTAAGTTAATATTTTATTTATTAATTTAATTAAATAATTGGAATTATTGGATTATTATTATTATTATTACTGGAATAATAATTATTGGAAAATATATATAAGTTGGAAATAAGAAAAAGAGTCCCATTTGGTAAAAAGAGGTTTTCACGTGAAAAGCAGAGAAGCGGCTGAAAAGAGGAAACAGGCAAAGAGACAGAGCAAGAGGAAGAAGGTTGGAGAAGAGAAAAGCTTGAAGCTGAAGGATTGCCGGATTAACTCAGGTAAGGGGGGTTTATCATCGTTTAATGGGTATTATGGGTTAACATGTAATGGGTAGTGATAAACCATTGATTTGCCTCTGATTTGAATGATGTATGCTGGAATTTGTGAAATATTGGATGGACGAAATTTGGATTAGAATTGAAGGGAATTCGTAGGAATTAGATGTAATAATGTTAGAAATTGTGAAATCGAATAGAGTATGATTCGTGTTAGATGATATGAACGAGTACTGTGTAAAATTGGACTGTGGAAGGTTGAATTGGAGAGATCACGTAGCAGAGAAAACCATAACAGATCTGGAAATCTGGTTTCTGGTCATACGCGTATGGCACTAGGCAATACGCGTATGAGATGGTCTGGTACGCGTATGGCACTAGGCAATACGCGTATGGATGAGGAAGATGATGTTTTGGACGTGGTTTGGTCTCTGTTGGTACGCGTATGGGGAAGTGATACGCGTAGCATACGCGTATGAGATGGTGTTACGCGTATGGGATTGACTGAGAAATGGGCCATACGCGTATGGGACTAGGCAATACGCGTATGGGCAGAATTGTGATTTTTCTGAGCTGTTGTTGTGCAGTTTTTGTTTGTTTCAGCTGAGTGATGTAATTTAGCTGATGTATGATGTATTAGGGATTATTTCCCGTTGTTTTGAGTAGTATAGGTATTAGTAGAGTGTGCTAATACTGTGATTGAATTATTTGGCATGACCTGATATGAGTATGTGATAAATATGCCGATGATGTATGAAAACATGTGTAATGTTGTGAATGGACTGTTTTATGGCTTAGAGTGTGAGTATATGTCCATTGTGGATTGTTGATGATTTTTGCATTGCTAGGTGATTTAGCATGCATATTGTGGCCTTTATGGTGGTAGCTAATTCCCATGGTGAGGAATTAGTGAGTTAGTCATTATGGACTGTTGTTGATGTTTGCATGCTAGGTGAATTAACGTGCATAGCATAGCCCTTGGGGTGGTAGCTAATTCCCATGGTGAGGAATTAGTGAGTGAGTCACTAGGTCTCAAATGAGTGGGACTAGTGGGCTTGGTAGCCGTACCTGGATTTGGTCGGTGAGGTTGAACTATATGTTCACGAATAGTCGGTACCGCATGCATGGAGTCTCATTGCATAATGTATGTATTGTGTATAATATGAATGGATGTGTTCCAATATTATACATGTGTTTTGATGTTTATGTTAAGTATGATTTTGAGTATGAGTTGATGTTGCCGTTACCAAGTGTGTGATATGATTAGGGTGATTAATGTGTTATTTACTTAGCATTACATGATATTTTATAATGCTTATTATATCGATTGAGGAACTCACCCTTACAACTATTTTTCAGGTAACGAGCAGTGATTGAGTAGAAGCTAGTGCTTGGAGTCTAGTGTAGTCTCCTTAGTGGGTCATGCTCTGATAGATGTAACATCGGGACGGGATGTTTTACCTTGATTGAATAATTTTACATGTAATGTGTTACATGTTTTGCATGATTGATTTGATTTCTATCCGCTGCGTATTGTGCAAATGCTTTATGTTTTGAATTAATAAAAGAGCATGACAGTTATTTTGATGATTGGTGTGAAGTGATTGTGTGACACCCTTAATTGCACCTTTACTCTGATGTATATATTTGTTGTTTTAATTAAATATTTGGGGTATTTTAGAAGGGTGTTACATTAGTGGTATCAGAGCATAGTCGGTCGAGTCGAGTCGTAATTATTCTGTTTCCCCTGTACGGGATAGGTGTTGTGTAACCCTATCAGTACTTATTGTTTAGCTTGTTGGGTTTTCAGAATAGAAATGGCTGGAAGAGGTAGAGACGATGCTGCGATTGCTGAGGCTCTGGGTATGCTAGCTGGAGTACTTGGAGGAAATCCGAATGTTGTGGGAATGGGAGCTGCTCGTCAACTGAGTGAGTTCCAGAAGAACAATCCTCCAATGTTCAAGGGAGCATACGATCCAGATGGTGCTCAGAAGTGGTTGAAGGAGATCGAGAGGATCTTCCGAGTGACTGAGTGTGCCGATAACCAGAAGGTCAGGTTCGGTACACATATGCTGTTAGAGGAAGCAGATGATTGGTGGGTTGCTACCCGCACTGAGTTGGAAGCTGCTGGGAATGCTGAGATCACTTGGGCGGTGTTCAGAGAGAGATTCCTGAGGAAGTACTTTCCAGAGGATGTCAGAGGAAAGAAAGAGATAGAGTTCTTAGAATTGAAGCAGAGTAACCGGTCTGTTACGGAGTATGCTGCTAAGTTCACAGAGCTGTCGAAGTATTACACTCCCTATAACGAGGCTACTGGGGAATTTTCAAAATGTGTGAAGTTTGAGAACGGGTTACGTCCCGAGATCAAGCAGGCTATTGGGTATCAGCGGATTAGAGTGTTTTCTGATTTGGTTGACTGTTGCAGGATTTTTGAACAGGATACCAAGGCCAGAGCGGAGAGCTATCAACAAAGGGTTGATAGGAAAGGCAAGAATCAGAATGATCGTGGGAAACCGTATGCAGCTGGCAGAGGTTTCCAGAGGCAGAGTGGGATGAAGAGGCCTAGTGGGGGAGACTCCAGTGCCCCTGCTAAGTGTTACAGATGTGGTCAGGCTGGACATCGTATCCATGAGTGTACCAGTACTGAGAAGAAGTGTTTCAAGTGTGGAAAAGGTGGTCACTTGGCTGCAGAGTGCCGGTTGAAGACTATGACTTGTTTCAACTGTGGAGAGGTGGGTCATATCAGTCCACAGTGTCCTAAGCCGAAGAAGGAGAACCAGTCGGGAGGCAAGGTTTTTGCTTTATCGGGTTCTGAGACTTTTGCAGATGATCGTTTGATCCGAGGTACGTGTTATATTAATGGCTTTCCTCTTGTAGCTATTATTGACACAGGTGCGACTCATTCCTTTATATCTTTGGATTGTGCTGTGAAACTTAAATTAGAGATATCTGAGATGCATGGAAGTATGGTGATTGATACTCCTGCGAAGGGTTCAGTGACTACTACTTCAGTTTGTTTAAATTGCCCTTTGAGTATTTTTGGTAGAGACTTTGGGATGGACCTCGTGTGTCTTCCACTAGTGCAGATTGATGTTATCTTGGGTATGAACTGGTTGGTATTTAACCGAGTCTATATCAATTGTTTTGAGAAGACTGTGATCTTTCCTGAGATGGAGGAAGGAGAGAGTTTGTTTCTATCAGCGAGGCAAGTGAATGAGGCAGTAGTAGATGGGGCAGAGTTGTTTATGCTGTTAGCGACTTTGGAGGCTAAAGATAAACTGGTGATTGGCGATCTAGCCGTGGTGTGTGATTTTCCTGATGTGTTTCCTGAAGAAGTGAATGAATTATCACCAGAACGTGAAGTTGAGTTCTCGATTGATTTGGTACCTGGTACTAGGCCGATATCGATGGCTCTGTACCGTATGTCGGCTGTTGAGTTAACTGAATTGAAGAGCCAGTTGGAAGATCTGTTGGATAAGAAATTTATTCGTCCGAGTGTGTCACCGTGGGGTGCACCAATGTTATTGGTTAAGAAGAAAGAAGGTACTATGAGGTTGTGTGTGAACTACAGGCAACTGAATAAAGTGACAATCAAGAATCGGTATCCTTTGCCAAGGATTGATGATTTGATGGATCAGTTGGTTGGTGCGAGCGTGTTCAGCAAAATAGATTTGAGGTCGGGATATCATCAGATACGTGTGAAAACTGAGGATATTCAGAAGACTGCTTTCAGAACAAGGTATGGACATTATGAGTATTCTGTAATGCCTTTTGGTGTGACTAATGCGCCTGAAGTATTTATGGAGTATATGAATAGGATTTTCCATCCGTACCTAGACAAGTTTGTTGTGGTGTTTATTGACGATATTTTGGTGTATTCGAAATCTAAAGAAGAGCATGCTGAACATTTGAGAGTGGTTTTAGGAGTTTTACGAGAAAAGAAGTTATTTGCTAAACTGTCTAAGTGTGAATTTTGGTTAGAAGAGGTTAGTTTTCTTGGTCATGTGATTTCAAGAGGTGGTGTTGCTGTTGATCCTTCTAAGATGGAAGCGGTATCTAAGTGGGAAGCTCCGAAGTCAGTTTCTGAGATAAGAAGTTTTCTTGGACTTGCAGGTTATTATAGGAAATTCATTGAGGGATTTTCTAAGTTGGCGTTACCGTTGACGATGTTGACTAGAAAGGGGCAAGCGTTTGTTTGGGACTCAAAATGTGAAAAAGGTTTCCAAGAGTTAAAGAGAAGGTTAACTACTGCTCCTATTCTGATATTACCGAGTCCGTCGGAACCATTTGAGGTTTATTGTGATGCTTCATTGTTGGGTTTAGGTGGTGTTTTGATGCAGAATAAGCAGGTTGTAGCTTATGCTTCGAGACAACTGAGGGTTCATGAGAGGAACTATCTGACGCACGATTTAGAGTTGGCAGCTGTGGTATTTGTTCTGAAGTTATGGAGGCATTACTTATACGGGTCAAGATTTGAGGTTTTCAGTGACCATAAAAGTTTAAAGTATTTGTTTGATCAGAAAGAGCTGAATATGAGGCAGAGGAGATGGTTAGAGTTTCTGAAGGATTATGACTTTGGTTTGAATTACCATCCGGGTAAAGCAAACGTAGTGGCTGATGCATTGAGTCGGAAATCATTGCATATGTCTATGTTAATGGTTAAGGAATTGGATTTAATTGAGCAGTTTAGAGACTTGAGTTTGGTGTGTGAGAGTACTCACAATAGTGTTAAATTGGGAATGTTGAAGTTAACGAGTGGTATTCTGGATGAGATTAGAGAGGGTCAGAAATCCGATGTGCTTTTGGTTGATAAGTTGACTCTAGTGAATCAAGGTCAAGGTGGTGAATTCAAAGTTGATGAGAATGGTGTTTTGAAATTTGGTAATCGGGTGTGTATTCCGGATGTTACCGAACTTAAGAAGAGTATTCTGGAGGAAGGACATCGTAGTGGCCTGAGTATTCATCCTGGGGCTACGAAGATGTATCATGATTTGAAAAAGTTATTTTGGTGGCCGGGAATGAAAAGAGAAATTGCGAGTTTTGTTTATTCTTGTTTGACTTGTCAGAAGTCAAAGATTGAGCATCAGAAGCCGTCTGGGCTAATGCAACCGTTGGCTATTCCAGAGTGGAAGTGGGATAGTATCAGTATGGATTTTGTTTCTGGTTTATCGAGGACAATTAAGAATTTTGAAGCTATTTGGGTGATCGTTGACAGATTGACAAAATCGGCTCATTTCATTCCGATCAGAATGGATTATCCGTTAGAGAGATTAGCTGAGTTGTATATTGAGAAAATTGTAAGTTTGCATGGTATTCCGTCGAGTATTGTTTCGGACAGAGATCCTAGATTTACATCAAAGTTCTGGGAAGGTTTGCAGAGGGCTTTGGGAACTAAGCTGAGATTGAGTTCTGCATATCATCCGCAGACTGATGGTCAGACTGAGAGGACGATTCAGTCACTAGAGGATCTTTTGAGGGCTTGTGTTTTGGAAAAAGGAGGTGCTTGGGATTGTTATTTACCTTTGATTGAGTTTACCTACAACAATAGTTTTCATTCGAGCATTGGTATGGCACCGTTTGAAGCTTTGTATGGTAGGAGATGTCGGACACCTTTATGTTGGTATGAGTCCGGTGAGAGTGTTGTGGTTGGACCGGAGATTGTTCAACAAACTACGGAAAAGATTAAGATGATTCAGGAGAAGATGAGGATTGCTCAGAGTCGTCAGAAGAGTTATCACGACAAGAGGAGGAAGTCACTTGAGTTTCAAGAGGGAGATCATGTGTTTCTTCGTGTTACTCCGATAACTGGGGTTGGTCGAGCTTTGAAGTCGAAGAAGTTGACACCTCGATTTATTGGTCCTTATCAGATTTTGGAGAGGATAGGGGAGGTAGCCTATCGTATCGCTTTACCGCCGTCACTTGCGAATTTGCATGAGGTTTTTCATGTGTCTCAGTTGAGGAAGTACATTCCTGATCCGTCGCATGTAGTCCAAGTAGATGATGTACAGGTGAGAGATAACCTGACTGTTGAAACATCACCTATGAGGATTGAGGATCGAGAGTTGAAGTAGTTGCGGGGTAAAGAGATTGCTTTGGTAAAGGTAGCTTGGGGAGGACCAGCAGGTGGCAATGTGACTTGGGAACTTGAGAGTCAGATGAAGGAGTCCTATCCAGAGTTATTCGCTTGAGGTATGTTTTCGAGGACGAAAACTCTTTTAGTGGGGGAGAGTTGTAACACCCCGATAAAAATAAGATAATTATTTAATTTAAGTTAATATTTTATTTATTAATTTAATTAAATAATTGGAATTATTGGATTATTATTATTATTATTATTACTGGAATAATAATTATTGGAAAATATATATAAGTTGGAAATAAGAAAAAGAGTCCCATTTGGTAAAAAGAGGTTTTCACGTGAAAAGCAGAGAAGCGGCTGAAAAGAGGAAACAGGCAAAGAGACAGAGCAAGAGGAAGAAGGTTGGAGAAGAGAAAAGCTTGAAGCTGAAGGATTGCCGGATTAACTCAGGTAAGGGGGTTTATCATCGTTTAATGGGTATTATGGGTTAACATGTAATGGGTAGTGATAAACCATTGATTTGCCTCTGATTTGAATGATGTATGCTGGAATTTGTGAAATATTGGATGGACGAAATTTGGATTAGAATTGAAGGGAATTCGTAGGAATTAGATGTAATAATGTTAGAAATTGTGAAATCGAATAGAGTATGATTCGTGTTAGATGATATGAACGAGTACTGTGTAAAATTGGACTGTGGAAGGTTGAATTGGAGAGATCACGTAGCAGAGAAAACCATAACAGATCTGGAAATCTGGTTTCTGGTCATACGCGTATGGCACTAGGCAATACGCGTATGAGATGGTCTGGTACGCGTATGGCACTAGGCAATACGCGTATGGATGAGGAAGATGATGTTTTGGACGTGGTTTGGTCTCTGTTGGTACGCGTATGGGGAAGTGATACGCGTAGCATACGCGTATGAGATGGTGTTACGCGTATGGGATTGACTGAGAAATGGGCCATACGCGTATGGGACTAGGCAATACGCGTATGGGCAGAATTGTGATTTTTCTGAGCTGTTGTTGTGCAGTTTTTGGTTGTTTCAGCTGAGTGATGTAATTTAGCTGATGTATGATGTATTAGGGATTATTTCCCGTTGTTTTGAGTAGTATAGGTATTAGTAGAGTGTGCTAATACTGTGATTGAATTATTTGGCATGACCTGATATGAGTATGTGATAAATATGCCGATGATGTATGAAAACATGTGTAATGTTGTGAATGTATATATATTGCATGTATTTGTGAATGGACTGTTTTATGGCTTAGAGTGTGAGTATATGTCCATTGTGGATTGTTGATGATTTTTGCATTGCTAGGTGATTTAGCATGCATATTGTGGCCTTTATGGTGGTAGCTAATTCCCATGGTGAGGAATTAGTGAGTTAGTCATTATGGACTGTTGTTGATGTTTGCATGCTAGGTGAATTAGCGTGCATAGCATAGCCCTTGGGGTGGTAGCTAATTCCCATGGTGAGGAATTAGTGAGTGAGTCACTAGGTCTCAAATGAGTGGGACTAGTGGGCTTGGTAGCCGTACCTGGATTTGGTCGGTGAGGTTGAACTATATGTTCACGAATAGTCGGTACCGCATGCATGGAGTCTCATTGCATAATGTATGTATTGTGTATAATATGAATGGATGTGTTCCAATATTATACGTGTGTTTTGATGTTTATGTTAAGTATGATTTTGAGTATGAGTTGATGTTGCCGTTACCAAGTGTGTGATATGATTAGGGTGATTAATGTGTTATTTACTTAGCATTACATGATATTTTATAATGCTTATTATATCGATTGAGGAACTCACCCTTACAACTATTTTTCAGGTAACGAGCAGTGATTGAGTAGAAGCTAGTGCTTGGAGTCTAGTGTAGTCTCCTTAGTGGGTCATGCTCTGATAGATGTAACATCGGGACGGGATGTTTTACCTTGATTGAATAATTTTACATGTAATGTGTTACATGTTTTGCATGATTGATTTGATTTCTATCCGCTGCGTATTGTGCAAATGCTTTATGTTTTGAATTAATAAAAGAGCATGACAGTTATTTTGATGATTGGTGTGAAGTGATTGTGTGACACCCTTAATTGCACCTTTACTCTGATGTATATATTTGTTGTTTTAATTAAATATTTGGGGTATTTTAGAAGGGTGTTACACTCTCTACCATCAAAACATGCTTGTCACATCTTTGTACTCATTGGAAAGTACCACCAACACAATCTAACTTCCCTATGGAACAGTGACACCCACCCTTTTGGACATAACGGCCATCACTAGCCTTCGCCCAACTAGCGACGACTTTGACCCCAATGGAAGAGATGAGGATACCATCACTTTAAACACTAACCGTGCAATTTTTAGCAAATACATCGAAGATCATCATGACATTGATATTGACGAAGTGTGTGATGAAGAACACATCGCTTTCTTAGATTTGTGGTTGTCGAGATGTATATTTTTCTGCAAATCCTTGAAGGTAGCCAAGAGATACTTGACCTTGACCAACCAGTTACATGAAGGGAGAGACATTTGTCTTAGCCAAGTGATGTTAGGATCCCTTTACGAATCTTTAGGTTTTGCCACTAAAACCGTGAAAAACCTTCAACCTAAACATAACTTGTCGTTGGCTGGACCCTTTTGGTTGCTTTAGTTATGGCTAAATGCCATGTTTAAACCTTATATAGATGTCGAAAAACCCAATGACGCTGACGAAAACATTAAGAGTGGGCATGTTAAAGGTACTCGACTTGCTTAATTTAACCCTAGTTGACATAAATATATCAGATCGAGAAGCTTTTTAGGCTTATTTGATGATGTTCGCCAAATGCCTCAACTTCATTCCCACAATGGCTCCTTTTATCAATAGAACTCATGGGCATGAATGGTTCACTAGAAATTTTCCGGCTATTGGCGAACAAGAGGCTGAATCGAAGAATGTATGGGAAGCTCTCCTCACTCAAAGCTTCTTTCGACCAGACTTGAGACCTCCAAAGAAAACATGAAGATATTGTACTACCAACCCAATTTGGTGTCACTCCAATTTAGAATTATTCAAACTGTGCCCAAGTCCTTTTTTAATCGCAAAAGTGAACTTTGCCTTTGCATTATCGACTACTCAGAGGATGAATCCCTTCGACGTCTTACTCGACATGCTGTTAACCGTGTTAACTCACACTGTTTGCTTTTCAACCATACTTTTATTGCACCAGAGAATTCGACACTTGGTGGAGAGCCTACCATGAAAAAGAATTTCCTGAGGTTGCAACATTGTCTCAATATCTAACAGACGCTTTCTCTTCCTTGCAGAAGAAGTTCCATAAAGGTATAGACAAACACATAAAAGAGATCCATGTTTTCCAATGCTACTTTGAAACTGTGTATGACCCCAATGATCTTAGTCAGACTATTCGTGAAGCGGCAATCACTCTTAAGTAAAAAATTATGACAAAACTTCCTGACTTAAAGTTCCTGATTATGTGAAGATAAGTACACATTTGCACTAAACTATTATCCTCATAAATTACCATGTTTTCCTACCAGTGAGATGGCTTTGTATTTTTCACCTCCATTTCCTAGGTGGTTCATTTGTGAGGAAGATTTAAAAGTACTAAAAAAGGAGAGTTTCAAGCCTGTCAAACAAGTAACTTTGACTAAGCATGACGTATACAGTTTCAAAGGACACCTTCATGTCGACATAGAGCATGTCAGGATCGAATCCCCTATACATGAAGGTGAGAAAATTAAAGGATCCTCTAAGTCAACTTATCTAATTATTCTTTTGTTCCTTGCTTATATTTACCCTTGCATGTTTCAACGGTCAAACACATAAAGAGAACAAGAGATGTTGCAAGTGCTATTGCAGCCTCAAAAAGGCCTTAGGTCGAAGCCACTCTGATTAAAGATACACATGTTTGTTCTAGTATATGGTATTAAAATTTAAATTATTCGACACATGCATCTTACTTGACTTTTTCTGCATAAAATTTTGTCACATCCAGGATGACGGAGAAGCCCAGGCCATTTATGTCAAGGATTCTTCCCCTGAGGCTCATGCCAAAAAGAAGAAGTAAAAGGTTGCTGGTCCGAGGAAGGTTGCGCATATCCTAAAAATTGATCCTACCCCTAAAGCAAAGAAGGAGAAGAAAATAACCACATGAAAGGAGAAAAGAAATCCCAACATCCAAAAAACTAGTTTTTACTGATCCTGAAAGCGCCAACTCAAGCCCAGATGAGGATGCTCCCAAAGTGAGTTTTATTTTTTAACTATCGCTTTTCTTGGTGTAATATATTTTTCCAAATACTAACACTTTAGGTATTTTATAAGATAATCCTTCGAAAAACCTCGTGTCAAGTTTAAAATATCCAATTCTTCAAACAACCATCTCTCCTTCGGTCTAACCCACTGCCCTAAAAGAACTTGTCGAAGAGGGTAATAAACCCACAGAAGCAGATTAAAGCATTCCTCAAGATTCAAGTGACAAAGGTCATACTTATGAGCCGTCATCTTTGACGAGTTACAGTGATGACGAAAACCAAGGAGATATGGAATATGCTTCTCAAGACAAGACTCTTGAATAAGAAGAACCAAATTACATTTCTCCTCCTATCTTGTTGTCTTGGTGTCTTGTTTCTTGATGTCTTGACTTTAAACTCCTATAATTTAAAATAATAATAGTTGTTGGAAAATAAAATCATTAGTAATTATAACATACAATAAATTATGAATGAGGAATATGAAATAATTACTTTTTAATTTTCCCATATGTCTTCTTGATGATCATTACGAATATCATGTACATCATCTATATCAGCTTCTTCATATGAATTAGGCACTTGTGTTGTATAAGAAGGACTGGAAGGAATATCAAAACTTTCATCATCACTAGAAGGAATGCGTTTTCCTTTGAGAATAAATATCCTCAAAAAGTCTGCATGGTCTGTCACATTAAAAACTTGTTTTACTGGAGTAGCCATGATGAATGGTTCGTTGTTATAAGTTGTCTTGCCAAGGTCAACCCGTGTGAATCCCACCTCATCAGGTTGTACACTATTGTTATTGGGAATCCACTTGCATTTAAATAAAGGCACTTTGAAAATAACATAATCAATATCCAAAATATCCTCAATGACACCATAGAATGCAGTGGTTGCCGAAATAGGATTCTTATCTTTCGAACTAGAGAAATACATGTATTCGGCCTCAACCATAACCCCACTATTTTGTATTGTATTATGATCATCTTTTGATTTTGTATAAAAGGAATAATTAGAAATCTTGTATGCCATCCAAGTTATCATAGTAAATTTTGGCATGTACGGTAACCATTTAATTGTCTCTGATGCACATTTATTATTAGAAATCCTCATATTAAATCAACTTATGAAATCCTTGTTATGTCGTGTCAACAACAACTTGTCATTCATTTGGGGATATTTTTTCTTTATAACTTTTTTGTGAGTAGCTATGTAAGGTTCAACTATACTAAGATTATTCAATATATAGAAATGTGCTTGAAGTACTACATCCCGACCCATTAACTTAATTTTTAAACCTTGAGTACCTCTACCTTCAAACTTGTCAGCATGACGAGATTTTTGAATTCCAATAGACTATGTTTCCAATAAATAGTTTGAACAAAACTCAATAGTTTCTTCTATGATGTATATTTCAATGATTGAAGCTTCCGGTTCTTGATGATTCTTTGGATATCCTTTAAATATCTTCATGTATCGCTCTATAGAATACATCCACCTTAAATAAACTAGAACACAATATCTGATTTTTGTAACTAGATGAACAAGTAAGTGAACCATAATGTCAAAAATGATGGAGGAAAATACATCTCCAATTGACACAATATTATTGCACCCTCATATTCTAATTCATCTAATTTTTTGAAATCAATAACTTTATTACATATAGCATTGAAGAATAAGCACAAGCTAGTTATAATTACTCTTACATTTTTTGGAAGGATTCCACGGATAGCCACTGGTAGAAGTTATTGCATCAAGACATGACAATCATGATATTTTAAGCTAAATAACTTGAGATATTTCATTGATACAAGTTTTTTGATGTTTGAAGAGTAACTTTGGGGAACTTTGATATCATGCAAACACTCGCAAAAACTTTTCTTTTCCTTTTTAGATAGAGTGTGACATGCTAGAGGCTAATAAGATCTTTTTCCTCTATATTCTGGAGCCAACTGTTGTCGTATACCCATCTCTATCATAAATAAACGGGAATTCTTATTATCTTTAGTATTTCCTAGAATGTTTAAAAGTGTTCCTATCAAACTATCACACACATTTTTCTCCACATGCATCACATCAAAGACAATATCTTATATCAAATCTAGACCAATATGGAAGATCAAAGAACACCGATCTCTTTTTCCAAATATTTTTTCTCAATGGGACCGTCTTTTTTCTTTCCAATGACAACATTAAGTTGCTTTTTTCATTGATAAACTTCATTTCCAGTTAACGATTTAGGAGCTCTTGTAAACTCCCGCTCTCTGTTAAAAGCCTTCTTTAGTCTACGATAAGGATGATTGGGTTTTAGAAATTTCTAATGCCCAAGGTAGACAGTCTTTTTTCCAAACTTAAGCTGGTGAAAACAGGTATCATATTCACATATAGGACATGCTTTATGTCCTTTCACACTATATCCATCCAAATTACCATATGCAGAAAAGTCGTTAATTGTGTAAAATAAAATTACACGCATCTTAAACTTTTCCCCAGAATATGCATCATCAATGTCAACACCTTTATCCCACAAAAGTCTTAAATCCTCAATTAAGGGACTTAGATAAACATCTATGTCGTTTCCAGGTTATCTTGGTCCAGAAATCATCATACTTAACATCATATACGTGCGCCTCATGCAAAACCAAAGAGATATGTTGTAAATCGTGAGAAGAACAGGCAATGGAGAATGGTTAGTGCTCAGATTACCAAAGGGATTCATTCCATCTGTGGCAAGCCCAATCCTAAGGTTTCTTGGCTCAAGGCCAAAATCCAGAAACAATGAATCAATTTTCTTCCATTGCATAAAATCAGGTACATGGCAAATGTTTCCATCACATTTTCTTTCATATGCATGCCATCTAATATTCTTGTGCCATTCGCATTAGAAAAAATATCGTTAACCTCAAAATTATTGGCACGTACCATAATACTTTAGCATGAGGAAGCTTCTTACTAACATTGTCATTGTCATCACCATTGTTGTTCTTCAACTTGTAGCAGGACTCACCATATTCTCGATATTGATCCAAATTTTCATACTCTTTCCTGTATAATATGAAATCTTTAGGGCATGCATGTATTTTGACATACTCCAAACCCAATGGACACAGTCTCTTCTTGATCTCATAACAACGATCCAGCAAATTGTTATCTTCTGGTAGCATTTATTTCAACAAAACAAGCAAATTTGGGAAACTTTTATACGACCACCCACACTTTGCCTTAAGATTAAACCATTTTAACAATGCATACAATCATGTAAAATTGGCGCTCCCCTTATATAAAGTCACATCTTTATCAATACATAAAGTATCATAAATTAGTGCTTTCATATAAGACGATTCTCCAATATCATGAATCATATCTTCTAGTCGATCATCCATATCATCATTATCATCTTCATTAATTTGTGACTTCAAATTTTGATTATTATCCACTTCTCCATGCCACGTTCATGTTGTATAACTTTGACATGTTCCATCACAACATAGGTGATGTAATATTTATTTATTTGACTGTTTTCTTATATTTCCGCAAACAACACAAGGACAATAAAAGATATCATTATTATAGGGAACATTTTTTTCGGCAAATTCAAGGAATTCAAGAACTCCTTTCTCATACACCAGACAAAATCTATTGACTTTCATCCAACTATGATCTATAACAAATTTTGAAATTTATATCAAAAGAATAATGTGAATGACAATCTAATGCTACACACACAACATCCTAATATGATTATATGCATATGACAATGTCTGAATAAAACATGACCATGGAAACACCAAAATATAAACATATTCAGAAGCGTTACAATGTATGAATAAAACATAATCCAACACCAAAACCTAAAGCATATTCACAAAATCTAAATAAAACATGAACATGCAAACATGAACAATACACATGACAATGTCAACACACACAACCTCCTAGCGAAGAACATAAACATTCAGAAGCGTCAAAGAGGGATAATGGTAAATAACTCTTATAAAGGACATAAACATTAAAAATAGTCAGAGAGAGAGAGAGAGAGAGAGGGAGAGAGAGAGAGAATGGTAACATACCGTAATTAGAAGAAGATAACGATTTCCTTCCCATAAATGATATTTGTTTCCATAAATTAATGAAGATGGTGAAGGTTTCACTATCGCTATTGTCTCGTTTTCTAGGGCACCCTTGTGTGTTATGAACTAAATAAAGTACCTTTTATGTTTTAATTTTGTGGGAATCAATTTCACAACGGTTGCAAGCTTCAACTGTAGTAAAATCAAGATCATATAACCATGATTGAGTGAAATAATCATAGTTGTTATACTTTCAATTTTTAAATAATAATAAACATGAAGGGACACATGCTTACTTTTATTGAAAAAAAGGAAAAATATTTATGCTGGGACTCAAAGCTTGTCATCCAAACTCTATGACCATGTTTGTTTGAAGGAACCGTGATGAAAAGCTTCTTAATAAAATAAAAAGAAACATGCGCGTAAAAAATGTGATATGAAGACGGTGGAAAAAAGGTCATTGAAATATTGTGTCACCGAGGATATATTTTCTAATAATGATTCCTAGAACTGTCAAAGCATAATTGCCAAGGTTTGGTCTCTACACAACTTTATATTGCTTTGACCATTGAGTGGTTAACAATGAAGTATGCAATAATCTAGCCCTTTATTTATTTCAAAGGATAATAAGTTAGTGAGTATTTAGTGAGTTTTAAAACCCACTTCCCTATTTGACTATGAAATATAGGTTTCGACAACATGTGTTTGATCACATCAAAATGAGAATAGACATAAACGTTAACATGCTTTATAGAATTCTTAAGTTTTGTAAATGAAAAGTATAGACAAAGACATAATTTTTCTATTGCATTATACCTAGTTTCTACATCAATTAGGATTCGACTGAGGTAATAAAATGGCTATTTCGATGCTATTATCATCCTTTTGGACTAACATACTTCCTATGGTTGAATCTGATACAACTATGTACAATTTCATAGTCTTATTTCTACCTGGAGGTAACAAGATATGAGGCTTTATCAGATAGTATTTAATTTTGTCGAAAGCCTCTTGTTGCTCGCTCTTCCATCTAAAGTCACTTTCTTTCTTGAGTCGAAATAATGACGAGAAAGTCTGAGTCTTTCCACTTAATATAGAGATGAATCTTCTCAGGAAGTTTATTTTCCCTAACAAAGATTGGAGTTGTTTCTTTGTCAAAGGAGGCTTGAGATCCCATATTGCTTTTTTTTTGTTTTATTTAATCTCTATGCCTTTTTGTGCACCATAAATCCTAATAAATCTCTTGCATGGACACATAAATCACACTTTAATAGGTTCATTTTTAGTCCATATTTCCTAATCCTCTCAAAGGATTGTCGAAGATGACCCAAGTGACCATTTTCAGACGAGGATTTTATGACTATGTCATTAATGTGGACTTGCATGAATGTTTCAATGAAGTCATAGAACATCGAATTTATACCTCTATGATAGGTTATCCCGACATTTTTTAACCCAAAGGGCATTACTACCCATTCATAAGTTCCTAAAGCACATGGGTATCGAAACACTATTTTAGGTACATCTTCCTCAACTATAAAAATCAGGTTGCACCCTGAATATCCATCTAACATACTTAGATATTCAAGACCTATAGTTGAATATACTAACATTTATCTAGATGCATTAGGTACTCATCTTTAGGTGTAGCATTATTCAGATCTCTAAAATCTATACATACTCTAAGAGTTCCATTTTTCTTTATAAAATGCAAATATTTGCTAACCATTCAACATACCTAGTTATTCTAATGAACTTACTCTTGAGAAGCCTTTCCATATCCTCTTTGATCTTTGACATAACTTCTAGTGAAAACCTTATTAGTAATTGCTTCATCGGCTTCTTACCAGGTAGAATTGGTAGCTTTAACTCCACCATACTTCAACACAGCCCTGGCATCTTATTGTAATCCGAATTGAAACAATCCTTAAACTCTTTAAGTAATTCGACCAACTTTTTCTTCATGCTTGGTTCGACTTTAGCATTGATGTGTGTTGGTCTTTTCATTGCTCTATCACCCAGATCTATTTCCTCAAAAGGATCTTGGGCCTGCATCATTTTTGTAGAATCAAACGGGTTTTTTTTAAACCCTAAAGGCTCATTGTCGTAAATACAATTAAGCCTCCAACTTTCTGAAGTTGTTGTCTAATCGAATTGGCCATCTCCCTATTTATCATAATTTTCGACAATGCCTTCAAGAGCCATATTTTGCAATGCTTTGGCCTCAAGGGACTGGTTTACTCAATTTTTGGCCATATAAGCTGAAATTCAAGCCAAAGAGTTTGACTTAGTAGTCATTATCATCTACCATGGTCCACCTAGTGGGTGCGACACTTCCCTCTTTAAGATCCATATTTTGCAATGTTTCAGCCTCCAACTTTCTGAAGCTGTTGTCTGTCCAAATTGGCTGCCTTTGTATTTATCATAATTTTCGACAATGGGTTCAAGAGCCATAATTTACAATGCTTCTGCCTCAAGGGATGGATTTAGTCTATTTTCGGCCATATAAGCTGAAATTCAAACCAAAGAGTTAGACTCAGTAGTCATTATCATCTACCATGGTCCACCCAGTGGGTGCGACACTTTCTTCGACAATATGGTCCTCTGCATCCTTCTTATCCCATATGAATCCATGATTGGGGTGGAGGTTCAGAAAGTATGTAACGCCTTTCTAGGGAGTATAAACTTCTTCTACTGCATAATATGGTAAGATCTTGGTCAATTTTCTATCAAAGTGCTTACTGCCAACCTTATTGACTTCAGCAGTATAATATATTTGGTCGGCCTCAATGTTCTCTACTATGCCATCCTGGCTACATATGAAAATCCTTTTGTGCAAATTCGAAGGGATTGCACCTATGCCATGGATTCATTCATGTCCAAGCAAAAAGTTGTAGTTTTGATTAGACGCAATTACCATAAATAATGTTGGCCTAGTTGTAGTGCCAATTGATAGTTCGACCTGAATCACCCCTAAGTTATGAATGGTCTTACCTTCATAATTTGACTGAACCATGTTGTGAGGTCGTAGATCTACATTTGATTTGCCTATTTTCTTAAATAGGGAATGCGACATCATGATGATAGTCGTTCCTCCATCAACAAAGATTGTTTTGGCATATAGTTTATCCACCTTAGCCTTTATGAACAAAGGTTTCAGATGATACATCATCCTAACACCAAGCTTCTTAAAGATGGCTTGTTATTCCTCGACTGCACCATTATTCATGACGTAATAACAAAGAAGCTTCATAGACTATGACACAGTCTGTTAGAAGATCTTCTTTAGACTCTGTGTAGAAGTTGTCCTCTACCATATCATCACCTGGATGAATAGTATATTCAGAAGTTTTCTCCTTTGGTTGAGGGGTGTACTCAAGATTTTTTTCCTTATGTTAACATCACCTTTTCCAAAAGGTGCAATTTTCAAGGATAGTCTGTGGTTGGCTATTTTCTTGTCTTCTTCACCCAGTCTCCTTGTGAAAGGTTTCTTTAGACTGTTCGACCCAACCACATCACATTTTACCACAAGGGTTTCACACTTTGTCGCAAACGATTCACGATCAACCTTCTTCTTTCTTTGGTGATGCCTCTATTGCGTTTGTGTCATATGGTTATTTCCCTTGTATTTTTGAGGGATGTGTGAATGTCCCTTTGACACATTAGGATTTTTATGGTTTGACAACCCTATATTTGGGTCAACCACTTTCCATTTTGGTTGATTCACCCCCTCTGGTTCAGAGGTTTTACCCACTTTCCTTGGGGTACGTTTGTAGGAGGGCGATAGGTTCTTTGGTGAGGCTGTCGAAACTTCCTACGATATTCTTCATTTTTGCAAGGAACACCTCTTTGGTCGAAAATGAAGCTATCAGTCGAATTTACTCCCTTGCTCTTCATGGGATCATGCATTATGGTTTCTTCAAGCTTCTCTGTTTCCTCCTCGCCGAAAATAGCGCTATACCTAGGGCATATCATCGTTTTGGAGTCACTGAGCTTGCATCTCTCTAAAAAATCAACCAGTACCTCTTCAACCTGAGGGTGTACCAGTTGCGTCTCTTCATTAGCAACTGTAGCAATCTGTTAAGCTTTCTCGACATCCATGTTGAAGCCATCAATATCCTTAACCATGTGGTTTTCGACCGACTCTGCATAGTAAGCTTCTTTAGTTTGGAGTGGATCAACATCCACTTGCATTAAAGATTTTGGATTCTCGCCGAACTGCAATTTTCCTTCTTTTAACGCTTTATGCACCAAACCCCTGAAAATCAAACATTGAGAAGTTTTATGACCCAAAAAATTATGGTACTTACAAAAACCTCTCCTTTATAATTTGGTCTAATGGGAGGAGTTTTCAGGCCCGGAGGCACTATAATCTGCCCATCAGTAAAAAGTAAGTCAAATATTTAATCACATTTAGTTATATCAAAAGTGTATGTTTTAGTGATGAATTTATCATTTTTTTCTTGGTTCGACATGATACTTCTTGTTTGAAGGCTTCTGCAATTTACAGACATAAGGAGGTCCTGGTTAATGTTCAGCAATGTTGACCTCACTCTCTTTGACATACTCGTCGCCTAAATCTGAGAGATAGTCATGTGTCTCTACATATGCGACCTTTTCTTTTTTATGGTACTTATTTGTTCTGGATTTTTCAGCTTTCAAGTGTTTGACCCGGTGAATCCTATCTGCCAATCATGCCATGTACCTAAGGTATTGAGTTTCTAGTTTCTTCGTAATAGAATAATCTAGGCCTCCTGCACCCATTTCGACTAACTCGCGTTCAGGGACTTGTGTAAAGTACTTTGCCTTAAGAAGTATGAACCTGTTCAAATAATCATCAACTGATTCAGGGACTTTTCGCCTAACACTAGCCAATTCCTTAAGGCTTATTTTGGAATGGCCCATGTAGAATTACTCATGGAATATCCTCTCCAATTGACTCCAAGTTTGCACAGAGTGTGGAGGGAGTGTGGTAAACCAAGTGAAAGTGTTTTTCGTTAGAGAATTTAGAAAATACTTCATTTTCAAATTCTCATTGTTTTCTATGTCGCCATCCTTAGTTTGATACCTAGCGACATGTTCGACCATAGGCTCACTGGTGTCACCAGCAAATTTGGTGAACTTAGGGACTTTCTAATCCCTGGGATGTTCTGTTTGTCGAACGTCTTCTCACAAAGGGGAAATAAGATTAGGTATATGGAGCCCAACATTAAGGTCATTTTGGGCACACAAAAATTCAACCACATTAGCTATGTTGTTATGCCCCCCAAAGTTATTTTGTTGGACATGTCGAAGCACTTGGTCAGCTCCTGATTTCTCTATACCATTACAGGCCTAGGGTTATGCTAACTTCTGTATCATTCCTCTTCCCTATTTGGGGTAGGTTCTGGTGGTCGAAAACCTTGATGTTGGCCTAAGTTTACTTGGGCCATCCTATTTTCAGGCGTTTCAACCTGCCTAACATTTGATATCTAAGGGGTTGGTCGTGCCTGAACTTGAGGCGTGCCGAAAAAGTCGACTATTCGACCCATTTGATTAGCCAACAACTTATACGTTTGGTTAGTATTTGTAATTAAAGGATTAAATATCGTATCCACTTGTTGGGTCAAAGTATTAACCATTTCTAAATTGCTCTAATCCATATGTTGCCTCATATCCATCATAGACTTCGTATTTAAAGATGACGTCACTTTAGGGATATAACCTATCCCTCCTGGTCAAACGATTTATGGTCGAAGAAGAAGCATTATGGGGATTATATGGTGGCCCGGTGGCCATTGCATTGTCACTATATATCGACATGTTAGTGTGAAGTCCAACCATAATTGATGTTAGAATTCCATAAAGGCACTCCTTATTATTCATTGATATTGAAAAACCAAACAAAGGCCTTGCAGCTGCAGGGTTAAAAGGGGAACTTCCTGGCTGTGGTGGGGGAATTATCCCCTGTGATGGAATCAGTGCAACTTGCGTTAATGATACCAGATGAGCAGTTGTTCTAATAGGCGTTGAAATAACTACCTTTTGAACTGTCAATCCGAATGGCTGTTGTACTACATCTTGAGGTTTTTTCTGTGAACTAGAATTAGCCATAGAAGGACGCGTCATTTTTGGTAAATATTTTCCACTTCTCAAACGCATACAAAATATTCAGAATATTTAATGTAAGCATAACACTTTTATAAAAGAGACTATAATATCTATAAAATATAAAAAGTTTTAGCACATATCCCACTGAGTATGCCAATTAATTTACTGTGGAATTTGGTAAACAAGCGATAGTCTCTTATTGAAGGTTACTTGCAAGATCGACCATATAATCCTATGATATAATGCTAAAAGTTTTATTAAGTTTTGTGAAGAAAACTGAAGGATTTCAACTTGGTCGAAATCCTTGAGTAAAGATAATGCAAAAACAAAGGTAGATTGTATGGAAATGTAAGGAACTTCGACAATGCTAAAAGGAAAAGTTTATAAAAGTAAATATAAGGTGACAATGAAATTTATAATCGAACGAAATCATATTTACAAATAAGATAAAATAAAGTAAAAGACTTTTTATTTGAAAGAAATGGTGTTTTAGAAATCATACATTTTGCTCAGTGAAAGTCGTTTCTTGCTACTTTGGGTACTTTTAGTTTTCTGAGCTTTATAGTGAATTCAACATAACATCCTGAATCACAATACTAGAACTCCTATTTATACAAGTGTAAAATAACTTTTTTGCAACGTTCTTCTCCTCAGTACTTGCCACTATATTCCTGCATATGATTTTTGCTTCTGAAGCGTCTTCCACTTGTCCCTTTGGATAAAACAGAGAAGTAGTTACTTTTTTGAAAATATTTGTTCGTGCTAACCATCATAGGTTGACGTGTCTCCCTGCTTTTTAATGTCTAAAACATGAACAATGTTGTCATCGAAATGTTTGACTAAAACTCCCTTTTTAGAAAAATACTAAATCCCGATTCTTATCTTACATGAGACCTTAACTCCCTCAAACTGACAAGTATATCTCAAAAATGCTCTTTTAGACTTTCAACTTTCCTGAGTCTTCTCATTATGCTGAGATTTAACCCAGTCAAAAATCCCAACTAACACGTATTAGCACAAATCTTATGATTGGTGACCCTTTAACGAAAGGCTTACCACCTAAAGTATTTGGTGGTCATGTAGAAAACATGGGTATTATGAATGTTAATGAATTATGATGCTTTATTGATGTATGTAACTCTCTGAGTTCATTTATGTAATGTTTCTGATTTGTTTTATTTTCTACTTATTTATTCATGCAATTAATGATAATATGAATAAATTATATTATTAATAATGACATTATTGTTGAACCCATTAGGCATTTCTCAACTTATGATCATATCGAGGATAAATGTCAATACAGTAGTACATGAAATGACATATGTCAATTAAATGATATGTAACCGCCATGGGAAAAGTAACTTTATAGACTAAGTCTCCTAACATAAAAGTTTTTGACTTGAATTTCTTGTTATATGCTTTAGCCACTCTTTCTTTATGTCGTATCAAAACATCCAGAGCAACCTATCTTTCTTCCTCTAAATCAACCAACTCATCCAACATTATCCCCAGTTAATACTCTGTTGTAATTTCATATTTCCTTTGAATTCTTGCTGATTGCAAATGTATCTTTAAAGGGAGTACTGCATCATAACAATAAGTGACTCGAAATGGTGTGGAATTAGTTGACTCCTTTAGGGGAGTTTCGACACGCCCAACGTACTTGGTCTAAAGTTATATGCTAATTTCTTGGATTTTAACCCACGTGCTTCTTGATTAACCCAATCATAATTTTGTTGGCCTCTTCAACCTGGCCATTAGCTTGGGCATAATAAGGTGTTGAAGTTAATAACTTAAACCCTATTTATGAAGTAAACTCTACCATTTTTTGAAGTATGAAAAGTGAGCCTTGGTGAGTGGTAATAGTGTCAGATATCCCAAATCTATATATAATATGATTTTAGATGAAACTAATTACTTCCTCTTGGTTAATATTAAGGGATGGCTTCTATCCATTTAATGAAATAATATATCCCCATCAAGATGTATATATGCCCTTTCGGTGATGAGGGCTTAATTTTTCCTATCATGTCTAGGGCCCATCCTCTAAAAGGCTATGGCTTATACTGAATTCCTTTGGTATTCTTGACGGCCTTTGGCAAAATCTATGCAATCTTTCATCATAGTTGGCTAATAAACCCATAGTAAAAACAATAACCATTTCATCTTATGGTCTGCTTGATGAGAACCACATGATACTCCATGCACCTCAGATATTTCTAAGTACGCTTTACTTTATCCAAGGCACTTAATAAGAATTCATTCTGGGGTTTTCTTGAAAAATTCATTCCCCATAACCACATAGCTCATGGCCATGTGCTTGATATTTCAATCGGTCATTCCTGTTGGATTTCCCAAGTCTTCGACAATGGGTCTTCGCCGGTCCTTATCTGACATTAGGTCAATGGACAAAACTTTGAAGGCTTCAAAATTTTCAAAAAACACAGAATTTGCAAAGTTTGATGATATCTCAGCTTTGTCTTCCCCCTCAAGTTTTAACATTGACAATGTCTCTAAAGAGTCGTAGGTTGAGATTAACTTATCCTTAATTTCTACCAAATCCTTTAATCTTTCCTTATAAATCTTGTAACTTGAAGCAATCTGGGATAACTTATTTGCCTCTTGACTCTCCAATGGAGATATATGGTCTATAGAGACGCGGTCAAAACGTTTCAGTAAGGAATTGGCAATGAAAAAGTACCTCATCAAATTTCTTTGATGAACTTATATTCTTTTTTTAACTGTCTAACTACCAAATATGAGTCACCTATTATTTCGACATCTCTTTCCCCCAAGTCCAATGAAATATGAAGTCCCGTTACCAAGGCTTCATATTTAGCCTCATTATTTGAACAAAGGCCTTCGATCCTAAACTTGAACTTGGTCGGTATATCCTCTAGAGAAATTATAAAGACTCTAACTCCAGTTCCATCTTTATGCCTAGAACCGCCGAAGTATAATTTCCAAGGCCTAGTCTCTACATAACTTTCTATTGCTTCGACCATTGAGTGGTTAACAATGAAGTATGTGATAATCTGGACTTTTATTGCTTTCAAAGGATAATAACTTAGTGAATATTTAGTGAGTGATAAATCACACTTCCCTATTCGACTATGAAGTATAGGTTTTGACAACATGTGTTTGATCACATCAAAATGAGAATACACATAAACGTCAACATGCTTTATATAATGCTTAAGTTTGGTACATGAAAAGTATAGACAGAGACATAACTTTTCTATTGTATTATACCTAGTCTCTGCATCATTCCGGATTCGACTGAGGTATTAAATGGCTCTTTCGACACCATTACCGTCCTCTGGGGCTAACATACTTCCTATGGTCGAATGTGATACATCTATGTACAATTTCATATTCTTATTTATACTTGGAGGAAACAAGATATGAGGCTTTGTCATATAGTCTTTGATTTTATCGAAAGCCTCTTGTTGATCGCTCTTCCATCTGAAGTCACTTCTTTCTTGAGACGAAGTAATGGCGAGAAAGCTTGAGTCTTGCAATTTAACTTGTAGATGAATCTTCTCAGGAAATTTATTTTCCCCAACAAATATTGAAGTTGTTTCTTTATGAAGGAGGCTTGAGATCCAACATTTTTTTGTTTTGTTTTAATTGATCTTTATGCCTTTTATACACCATTAATCCCAACAAATCTCCTGGATGGACCCCGAAAGCACACTTTAATGGATTCGTCTTTAATCCACATTTCCTTATCCTCTCAAAGGATTGTCAAATATGGCCCAAGTAGCCATTTTCTGATGAGGATTTTATGATTATGTCATCAATGTAAACTTGTATGAATGTTTCAATAAAGTCATGGAACATCGAATTCCTAGCCCTCTGATAGGTTGTCTCAACATTTTTTAACCTAAAGGGCATTACTACCCATTCGTAAGTTCCTAAAGCACCTGGGAATCGAAACACCATTTTAGGTACATCCTCCTCGACTATAAAAATATGGTTGTACCCTGAATATCCATCTAACATACATAGATATTCAAAATCTGTAGCTGAATCTACTAACATTTCTGCCACAAAAATTAGGTACTCATCTTTTGGTGTAGCACCAGATCTCTGAAATCTATACATACTCTAAGATTTCCATTTTTCTTTATAAGAGACACAATATTTGCTAACCATCCGACATACCTGGTCGTTCTAATGAACTTACTCCTAAGCAACCTTTTGATCTCCTCTTTGATCTTTGATGTAACTTCTGGTGCAAACCTTCTTGGTAATTTCTTCACCGGCTTCTTGCCAGGTCGAATTGGTAGTTTTAACTCCACCATACATCGACTCGGCCATGAAATCTCGTTGTAGTCCCAAGAGAAACAATCCTTGAACTCTTTAAGTAATTCAAACATGTTTTTCTTCATTCTTGGTCCAACTTAGCACTGATGTAGGTTGGTCTTTTCACAACTCGATCATCTAGATCTATTTCCTCCAAGGGATCTTGGACCTGCATCTTTTTTGTAGAATCAAGCATGTCTTTTTCAAACCCTAAAGGCTCATTGTGATAAATACAATCAAGCCTCCATCTTTCTGAAGTTGTTGTCTAGCCGAATTGGCCATCTCCAAATTTATCATAATTTTCAATAATGGCTTCAAGAGCCATATTTTTCAATGCTTCAGCCTCAAAGGCCGAGTTTAGTCTACTTTCAGCCATATAAGCTAAAATTAGAGCCAAAGAGGTTGACTCAGTAGTCATTATCATCTACCAGGGTCCACCTAGTGGGTGCAACACTTCCCTCTTTGACAACATGGTCCCTTGCATCCTCCTTATCCCAAATGAAACCATGATTAGGATGGAGGTTCAGGAAGTATATAACGTCTTTTTGGAAAGTATAAACTTCTGCTTCTGCATAACATGGTGGGATCTTTGCCAGGTTCCTATCAAAGTGTTTATTGCCAACCTTATTGACTTCATCCATATAATAGCTTTGGTCGGCCTCAATGTTCTCTACTATGTCATCTTGGCTCCATATGAAAATCATATGGTGCAAAGTCAAAGGGACTGCACCTATGCCATGGATCCATTCATGTATAAGAAATAAGTTGTAGTTTGCATTATACACAATTACCATAAACAATGTTGGCCTAGTTATATTGCCAACTAAGAGTTCGATCTGAATCACCCCCAAGATATGACTGGTTTTGCCGTCATGATTTTACAGGACCGTGTTGTGAGGTTATATATCTATATTTGATTTCCCTATTTTCTTAAATAGGGAATGTGGCATCAAGTTGATAATAGCTCCTTCTTCAACAAAGATTATGTTGGAATCCAGGTTATCCACCTTCGCCCTTATGAACAAAGGTTTCAAATGATACATCATCCCAACATCTGGCTTCTCAAAGATGGCTTGTTTCTCCTCGACTATGCCATTATTCATGATGTAATAACATAGAGGATTCTGATTTTCTGCCTCATCTTGTATGTAATCTACCTTCGCCTCTGATACTTCCGACGCACGACCATATTCTGCCGGAAGAGTTAAGACTATACCACAGTCTATTAGAAGATCTTCTTAAGACTCTGTGTCAAAGTTGTCCTCTACCATCTCGTCCTTTGGATGAGGAGTATATTCAAAAGTTTTCTCCTCTAGTTAAAGGGTGTACTCAGGATTTTATCTCTTGTGTTAACATCACCTTTTCTAAAATACGCAACTCTCAAGGATAGTTTATGGTTGACTATTTTCTTGTCTTCTTCACCCAGTCTCCTTGTGAAAGGTTTCTTCAGAGTTTTGACCCAACCACATCATGTTTCATCACCAGGGTTTCACGCTTCATTGCAAAGGATTCACGCTCATCCTTCTTCTTTC